>NC_138293.1:40927500-41202500 GCF_965601325.2 Salmo salar
CGCTTTCCCGGTCGGAATATTATCGCTTTTTTACGAGAAAAATGGCATAAAAATGGATTTAAAAAAATTCTAAATATTCCATTACCGTACTTCGAAGCATGTCAACACATGCTTCGAAGTACGGTAATGGAATATTTAGAATTTTTTTGTCACGAAATGCGTCGTGCGCGTGACCCTTGTTTACACTTCGGATAGTGTCTTGAACGCACGAACAAAACGCCGTTATTTGGATATAACTATGGATTATTTTGAACCAAACCAACATTTGTTATTGAAGTAGCAGTCCTGGGAGTGCATTCTGACGAAGAACACCAAAGGTAATCAAACTTTTCTAATAGTAAATCGGAGTTTGGTCAGGGCTAAACTTGGTGGGTGTCAAAATAGCTAGCCGTGATGGCTGGGCTATCTACTCAGAATATTGCAAAATGTGCTTTCACCGAAAAGCTATTTTAAAATCGGACACCTCGATTGCACAAAGGAGTTCTGTATCTATAATTCTTAAAATAATTATGTTTTTTGTGAACGTTTATCGTGAGTAATTTAGTAAATTCACCGGAAGTGTTCGGTGGGAATGCTAGTTCTGAATGTAAAAACCTGGTTTTTGATATAAATATGAACTTGATTGAACAAAAACATGCATGTATTGTATAACGTAATGTCCTAGGCGTGTCATCTGATGAAGATCATCAAAGGTTAGTGCTGCATTTAGCTGTGGTTTTGTTTTTTGTGACATTATATGCTAGCTTGAAAAATGGGTGTCTGATTATTTCTGGCTGGGTACTCTGCTGACATAATCTAATGTTTTGCTTTCGCTGTAAAGCCTTTTTGAAATCTGATTTTAAAATAGCTTTTCGGCAAAAGCACATTTTGCAATATTCTGAGTAGATAGCTCGCCATCACGGGTTAGCTAATTTGACACCCACCAAGTTTGGCGTTCACTAAACTCAGAATTGCTAGAAGAAAAATTGGATTACCTTTGCTGTTCTTCGTCAGAATGCACTCCCAGGACTTCTACTTCAACCACAAATGTTGTTTTGGTTCAAAATAATCCATAGTTATGTTCAAATATCCTCTGTTTTGTCCGTGCATTTAGGTCCCTATCCGAACGGTGACCGTACTTCGAAGCATGTCAAACGCTGTTTAAAATCAATTTTTATGCGATTTTTCTCGTAAAATAGCGATAATATTCCAACCGGGAGACGTTGTTTTCGTTCAAAGACTGAAAGAAGAAATGGTGTCTTCACGCGCGCGCCCGTGTCATTGTTCTCAGATCTACCACTTTCCAAATGCGCTACTGTTTTTCAGCCAGGGACTGCAGAGTCATCATTCTCCGTTCTGGCGCCTTCTGAGAACCTATGGGAGCCTTAGAAAATGTCACGTTACAGCAGAGATCCTCTGTTTTCGATAAAGAGGCTATAGAAGGCCAAGAAATGGTCAGAGAGGGCACTTCCTGTATAGAATCTTCTCAGGTTTTGGCCTGCCATAAGAGTTCTGTTATACTCACAGACACCATTCAAACAGTTTTTGAAACTTTAGGGTGTTTTCTATCCAAATCAAACAATTATATGCATATTCTAGTTTCTGGGCAGGAGTAATAACCAGATTAAATCGGGTACGTTTTTTATCCGGACGTGAAAATACTGCCCCCTACCCAAGAGAGGTTAAAATAATCTATTTTATTCACGTCTCCTAGTGTTTTCTCTGAATTAAAATCACCTATGATTGACCGCTTCTGTTTACTTAATAACAAGTTTTACCCCTGCCCTCTTCCTGTGGAAACCCATTAGAAAATAGGCCTTAGGCTACATGTATTTCTTTCAATTGTATTTGTATTGAACATTTCATCTGTAGGAATTTTTCTGCCATTGAATTCCTTATGCAGGCCACCTAAGCTTTATTTTGGGGCACCTACAGTACCAGTCAAAAGTTTAGAGATACCTACTCGTTCAAGGGTTTTCTTTATTTTGACTATTTTCTACATTGTAGAAAAATAGTGAAGACATCAGAACTATGAAATAACACATGAAATCATGTTCTAACCAAAAAAAGTGTTCTTCAAAGTAGCCACTCTTTGCCTTGATGTTAGCTTTGCACATTCTTGGAATTCTCTCCTACCAGCTTCAGCTGGAATGCTTTTCCAACAGTCTTGAAGGAGTTCCCACATATGCTGAGCACTTGTTGGCTGCTTTTCCTTCAACCTGCGGTCCAACTCATCCCAAACCATTTCAATTGGGTTGAGGTCGGGGGATTGTGGAGGCCAGGTCATCTGATGCAGCACTCCATCACTCTCCTCCTTGGTCAAATAGCCCTTACACAGCCTGGAGGTCTGTTGGGTCATTGTCCTGTTGAGAAACAAATGATAGTCCCATTAAGCGCAAACCAGGTGGGATGGTGTATTGCTGCAGAATGCACTGGTAGCCATGCTGGTTAAGTGTGCCTTGAATTCTAAATAAATCACAGATGGGGTCACCTGCAAAGCACCCCCACAACTCCATGCTTCACGGTGGGAACCACACATGCAGAGATTATCCGTTCACCTACTCTGCATCGCACAAAGACATGGCGGTTTGAACCAAACATCTCAAATTTGGACTCATCACACCAAAGGACAGCTGTCCACTGGTCTAATGCCCATTGCTCATGTTTCTTGGCCCAAGCAAGTCTCTTCTTATTGGTGTCCTGTAGTAGAGGCTTCTTTGCAGCAATTCAACCATGAAGGCCTGATTCACGCAGTCAATTCTGAACAGTTGATGTTGAGATGTCTGTTACTTCAACTCTAGCATTTATTTGGGCTGCAATTTCTTAGGCTGTTAACTCTGCTGCAGAGGATATGTTCATGGAGTTAAACCCTCTGTTTTCCTTTCCTGTGGCGGTCCTCGTGACGAAACTGGCTCTATCTCTTGATTGTTTTTGCGACTGCATTTGAAGAACATTTCAAAGTTCTTAATTTTCTGTATAGACTGACTTTCATGTCTTAAAGTAATGATGGACTGTCGTTTCTTTTTGGTTGTTTGAGCTGTTCTTGCCATAATATGTACTTAGCCCTATTTGGTAAAAGACCATCTTCTGTATATTACCACTACCTTGTCACAACACAACTTATTGGCTCAAATGCATTAAGAAGGAAATCAATTCCACAAATTAACTTTTAACCTCTCTTGGGTATGTGGGACGTCAATGTCCCAACCCGCGGGACACACTATTCAACAGCCAGTGAAATAGCAGGGCGGCAAATTCAAAACAACAAAAATCTCATAATTCAAATTTCTCACACATACAAGTATTATACACCATTTTATAGATAAGACTCTCGATAATCCAACCACATTGTCAGATTTCAAAAAGGCTTTACGGTGAAAACAAAACATTAGATTATGTTAGGACACCACCTAAACAAGAAAAGCCACACAGCCATTTTCCAAGCAAGAAGAGGTGTCACAAACCAGAAATACAGCTAAAATTAAGCACTAACCTTTGATCTTCATCAGATGGCACTCATAGGACTTCATGTTACACAATACATGTATGTTTTGCTCGATAAACTTCATATTTATATCCAAAAACCCCATTTTTACATTGGCCCGTAATGTTCCGAAATGTTTTAATTCAAAGAATTATAGATAAACATTTCCTTAATGCAACCGCTGTGACAGATTTAAAAAAAGCTTCACGGGGAAAGCACACTTTGCAATAATCTGAGTACGGCGCTCAGAAAACAACAGCAGGCAATATAGATACCCGCCATTTTGGAGTCATCTAAAATCATAAATAGCATTATAAATATTCACTTACCTTTGATCTTCATCAGAATGCACTCCCAGGAATCCCAGGTCCACAATAAATGTTGTTTTGTTTGATAAAGTCCATAATTTATGTCAATACCTCCTTGTGGTTTGCGCGTTCAGCAAGCTACTCCAAATGTAGGAAGCGAGCTGAAAATTTCACGACGAAAAGTCAAAAAAAAGTTATATTTACGTTCGTAGAAACATGTCAAATGATGTATAGCATTAATCTTTAGGGCCTTTTCAATATAAAACTGAAATAATATTACAACCGGGCGATTCCAATGTCTTGAAAAATGTAATGGAACACAGCTAACTTTCACGTGAACACGCGCCAATGAACTCATGTCCTTTCCTGAGTCAACAACTTCCAACTTCCTTTGTTCGCTCTCTGTTCACCATAGAAGCCTCAAACAACTTTCTAAAGACTGTTGACATCTAGTGGAAGCCTTAGGAAGTGCAAAATGAACCCTAAGTCACTGTGTGTTAGATAGGCAATCACTTGAAAAACCTACAAGCCTCAGATTTCCCACTTCCTGGTTGGATTTTTCTTAGGGTTTTGCCTGCCATATGAGTTCTGTTATACTCAGACATCATTCAAACAGTTTTAGAAACTTCAGTGTGTTTTATGTCCAAATATACTAATAATATGCATATCCTACCTTCTGAGTAGCAGGCAGTTTAATTTGGGCACGCCTTTCATCCGGACGTCAAAATACTGCCCCCTACCCTAGAAAAGTTAACAAGGGACACCTGTTAACCTGTTAGGGCTAGGGGGCAGTATTGACACGGCCGGATAAAAAACGTACCCGATTTAATCTGGTTACTACTCCTGCCCAGTAACTAGAATATGCATATAATTATTGGCTTTGGATAGAAAACACCCTAAAGTTTCTAAAACTGTTTGAATGGTGTCTGTGAGTATAACAGAACTCATATGGCAGGCAAAAACCTGAGAAGATTCTGAACAGGAAGTGGCCTGTCTGACAAGTTGTTGTTCATCTTGGCTCTTTTTATTGAAGACTGAGGATCTTTGCTGTAAACGTGACACTTCCTACGGCTCCCATAGGCTCTCAGAGCCCGGGAAAAAGCTGAATGATATCGAGGCAGCCCCAGGCTGAAACACATTATCGCGTTTGGATAGTGGCTGGTCAGAGTACTCTGAGACTCAGGCGCGTGCACGAGGGCACGAGATGTTTTTATTTTCTCTCTCTTTGTACGTATACACGCTTTCCCGGTCGGAATATTATCGCTTTTTTACGAGAAAAAAGGCATAAAAATGGATTTTAAACAGCGGTTGACATGCTTCGAAGTACGGTAATGGAATATTTAGAATTTTTTTCTCACGAAATGCGTTATGCTCGTCACCCTTATTTACCCTTTCGGATAGTATCTTGAACGCACGAACAAAACGCTGCTATTTGGATATAACAATGGATTATTTGGGACCAAACCAACATTTGTTATTGAAGTAGAAGTCCTAGGAGTGCATTCTGACGAAGAACAGCAAAGGTAATAACATTTTTCTTATAGTAAATCTGACTTTGGTGAGTGCTAAACTTGCTGGGTGTCTAAATAGCTAGCCCTGTGATGCCGGGCTATCTATTCAGAATATTGCAAAATGTGCTTTCACCGAAAAGCTATTTTAAAATTGGACATATCGAGTCCACAGAGGAGTTCTGTATCTATAATTCTTAAAATAATTGTTATGTTTTTTGTGAACGTTTATCGTGAGTAATTTAGTAAATTCACCGGCAGTGTTCGGTGGGAATGCTAGTCACATGCTAATGTAAAAAGCTGGTTTTTGATATAAATATGAACTTGATTGAACAAAACATGCATGTATTGTATAACATAATGTCCTAGGGTTGTCATCTGATGAAGATCATCAAAGGTTAGTGCTGCATTTAGCTGTGGTTTGGGTTTGTGACATATGCTAGCTTGAAAAATGGGTGTCTGATTCTTTCTGGCTGGGTACTCTGCTGACAAAATCTAATGTTTTGCTTTCGTTGTAAAGCCTTTTTGAAATCGGACAGTGTGGTTAGATTAACGAGAGTCTTGTCTTTTCTAGACGTTCCGCCAGCGGAACACCTGCTCCAATATCCAATGATAGGCGTGGCGCGAATTACAAATTCCTCAAAAATACAAAAACTTAAATTTTTCAAACATATTACTATTTTACAGCATTTTAAAGACAACACTCTCCTTTATCTAACCACACTCTCCGATTTCAAAAAGGCTTTACAGCGAAAGCAAAACATTAGATTATGTCAGCAGAGTACCCAGCCAGAAATAATCAGACACCCATTTTTCAAGCTAGCATATAATGTCACAAAAAACAAAAACACAGCTAAATGCAGCACTAACCTTTGATGATCTTCATCAGATGACACACCTAGGACATTATGTTATACAATACATGCATGTTTTTGTTCAATCAAGTTCATATTTATATCAAAAAACAGCTTTTTACATTAGCATGTGACGTTCAGAACTAGCAAACCTCCGGTGAATTTACTAAATTACTCACGATAAACGTTCACAAAAAAACATAACAATTATTTTAAGAATTATAGATACAGAACTCCTTTGTGCAATCGAGGTGTCCGATTTTAAAATAGCTTTTCGGTGAAAGCACATTTTGCAATATTTTGAGTAGATAGCCCAGCCATCACGGCTAGCTATTTAGATACCCACCAAGTTTAGCCCTGACCAAACTCCGATTTACTATTAGAAAAGTTTGATTACCTTTGGTGTTCTTCGTCAGAATGCACTCCCAGGACTGCTACTTCAATAACAAATGTTGGTTTGGTTCAAAATAATCCATTGTTATATCCAAATAGCGGCGTTTTGTTTGTGCGTTCAAGACACTATCCGAAGTGTAAATAAGGGTCACGAGCACGACGCATTTCGCGACCAAAAAATTCTAAATATTCCATTACCGTACTTCGAAGCATGTCAACCGCTGTTTAAAATCAATTTTATGCCATTTTTCTTGTAAAAAAAGCGATAATATTCCGACCGGGAAAGCGTGTATACGTACAAAGAGAGAGAGAAAATAAAAGCATGGGATCCCCTCGTGCACGCGCCTGAGTCTCACAGTACTGTGACCAGCCACTATCCAAACGCGCTACTTTTTTTCAGCCAGAGCCTGCAAAGCCACGATTCAGCTTTTTGCCGCCTTCTGAGAGCCCATGGGAGCCGTAGGAAGTGTCACGTAACAGCAGAGATCCCCTGTAATGGATAGAGATAATCAAGAAGGGCAAGAAATGGTCAGACAGGGCACTTCCTGTAAGGAATCTTCTCAGGTTTTGGCCTGCCAAATGAGTTCTGTTATAATTATATGCATATTCTAGTTTCTGGGCAGGAGTAATAATCAGATTAAATCGGGTATGTTTTTTATCCGGCCGTGAAAATACTGCCCCCTAGCCATAACAGGTTAAAATGGTGTAAAATAGTCATATGTTTGAAAAATTGAAGTTTTTGCATTTTTGAGGTATTTGAATATCGCGCCACGGGATTACACTGGCTGTTGAGTAGCCCATAGAGGTTAATTGAAATGCTTTCCAGGTGACTACCTCATGAATCTGGTTGAGAGACTGCCAAGAGTGTGCAAAGGGTGGCTACTTTGAAGAATCTAAAATATCTTTTG
Source organism: Salmo salar (assembly GCF_965601325.2). Taxonomy (NCBI): domain Eukaryota; kingdom Metazoa; phylum Chordata; class Actinopteri; order Salmoniformes; family Salmonidae; genus Salmo; species Salmo salar. The sequence goes on from NC_138293.1 coordinate 40,934,935, forward strand.
ATTTGTTTAACACTTTTTTTTTTTCCCGGACATGAATCCATGTGTGTTATTTCATAGTTTTGATGTCTTCACTATTGTTCTATAATTAGAAAACAGTAACAATTGAGGAAAAACCCATTAATGAGTAGGTGTGGCCAAAATTTTGACTGGTACTGTATATAAAGTCCCACGGTTGACCGTGCATGTCAGAGCTAAAACTAAGCCATGATGTCAAAGGAATTGTCCATTGTGCTCCTAGACAGGATTGTGTCGAGGCACAGATCTAGGGAAGGTTCCCAAAAAATGTCTGCAGCATTGAAGGTCCCCAAAAACACAGTGGTCTCCATTCTTAAATGGAAGAAGTTTGGAATCACCAAGACTCTTCCGAGAGCTGGCCGCCCGGCCAAACTGAACAATCTGGGGAGAAGGGCCTTGGTCAGGGAGGTGACCAAGAACCCGATGGTCACTCTGATAGAGCTCTAGAGTTCCTCTGTGGAGATGGGAGAACCTTCAAGAAGGACAACCATCTCTGCAGCACTCCACTAATCAGGCCTTTATGGTAGTGACCAGACAGAAGCCACACCTCAGTAAAAGGCTCATGACAGCCCGTTTGGAGTTTGCCAAGAGGCACCTATAGACAAGATTCTCTGGTCTGATGAAACCAAGATTGAACTCTGGCTTGAATGCCAAGCGTCACTTCTGAAGGAAATCTGGCACCCATCTCTACAGTGAAGCATGGTGGTGGCAGCATCATGCTGTGGGGATGTTTTTCTGATGCAGGTACTGGGACACTTGTCAGGATCGCTGGAAAGATGAACGGAACAAAGTACATAGATCCTTGATGAAAACGTGATCCAGAGTGCTCAGGAGCTCAGACTTGAGCGACGGTTCACCTTCCAACAGGACAATGTCCTTAAGCACACAGCCAAGACAACTTAGGTGTGGCTTCGGGAAAAGTCTCTGAATGTCCTTCAGTGACCCAGAGCCTGGACTTGAACCCTATCGAACATCTCTGGGGAGACCTTAAAATAGCTGTGTCAACAACGCTCCACATCCAACCTGACAGAGCTTGTGAGGATCTGCAGAGAACAATGGGAGAAACTCCCCAAATACAGGTGTGCCAAGCTTGTAGTGTCATACCCAAGAATACTACATGCTGTAATTGCTGCAAAAGGTGCTTCCACAAAGTACTGAGTAAAGGTCTGAATACTTATGTAAATGAGATTTCTGTTTATTTTTTATAAATTAGCAAAAAAGTCTTTGTTTTGTTTTGTCATTATGGGGTAATGTGTGTAGATTGATGGGGATTTAAAAAAAACATCTATTTTAGAATAAGGCCTAAATGTGGGAAAATGTCAAGGGGTATGAAAACTTTCCGAAGGCAGTGTGTGTGTGTGCTCAGCAGAAAAAGCAATGTCCCTTTTTCAGGACCCTGTCTTTCGAACTTCACAGATCTTCATTGTAAAGGTTTTAAACACTGTTTCCCGTGCTTGTTCAATGAACCATGAACAATTAATGAACATGGACCTGTGGAACAGTCGTTAAGACCATTAAGGCAATTAAGTTCACAGTTAGGAAAACTTAGGACACTAAAGAGGCCTTTCTACTGACTCTGAAAAACACAACAAGAAATATGCCCAGGGTCCCGGCTCATCTGCGTGAACGTGCCTTAGGCATGCTGCAAGGAGGCATGAGGACTGCAGATGTGGCTAGAGATATAAATTGCGATGTCCGTACTGTGAGACGCCTAAGACAGCGCTACAGGGAGACAGGACGGACAGCTGATCATCCTCGCAGTGGCAGACCACGTGTAACAACACCTGCACAGGATCGGTACATCTGAACATCACACCTGTGGGACAGGTACAAGATGGCAGCAACAACTGCCCGAGTTACACCAGGAATGCACAATCCATCCATCAGTGCTCAGACTGTCCACGAGAGGCTGGACTGAGGGCTTGTAGGCCTGTTGTGAGGCAGGTCCTCACCAGACATCACCGGCAACAGCGTAGGGCACAAACCCACTGTCGCTGGACCAGACAGGACTGACAAAAAGTGCATAATTGGAATGAGCTTGTTGACACATTATTCAATTTCTGTTAGTCACATGTCTGTGGAACTTGTTCAGTTTATGTCTGCTGAATGTTATGTTCATACAAATATTTACACATGTTAACTTTGCTGAAAATAAACGCAGTTGACAGTGAGAGAACCTTTTTTGTTGTTGCTGAGTTTGTATCTTTGAACTGACAATCACCAAAATACATTTTTCAGGGAGAATTTGAAATTCGTTAATTTTGGCCGGCTTCCCTAAATTTGGCTGTATTGGTTTTATGTTTTGAGCAAAGGAACTGCTTTCATGGCAAAATGGGAATTTAATTTCTCTGTTCTCTCAGTATTTGCTATATAGGGCACTATAAAATCAGCGTTTTGCAGAAAACTTGGACGGAATCCAGGCATTAAAATGGAATTTATAGAAAATAACTTTATTTGCCCAAGTTAATCATAAGGTGTGAACAAAATGCGTTAGTAATTTGTATTTTCTGCCACGTTCTGAAACGGCACAGGAATGCCCGTCTGTCTGTTGTGTAAACCCCCACCGATATGGGATTCACTGACTTATACAGTATCTGCTGATATTTTTATTATAGCTGGACCAACAAAAAAAACATGAAATGATTCTGTAATGATTGTGCTTAAAACAGCACTAACAAAGATACTCAAAGCTGATTTCTTAAATGTCAGGAAAGAACATTAATGTAAGCACCATGTAAAATTCAGGAGCACCAGAAAGACAAGATTTTTTTTTTTTTTAAATAGTAAAACTGTTACTCTATTGAAAGGAGGATAAACTGCACAGATTCCAGCAAATAATTATTCTCTGAAGACTGAGTTGCCTCATACTAGCCAGCTGGAAAACAATGACATGGAATGCGTTTTCAGTGTATTGGTACTTAGCATTATTTTCGTAAATTGTAGGGCTGTAGGAACTGAATTCTGGTAGTAGTCACTAGAAAGGAAAAACATCAATCACAACATTTTCAGCTGGCATATCGCTTCCTCTCGCCCAAGGCGCTCAGTGTCTGTCTTTTCTATGCGGGACCTTTGGGACGTCCCTACCCAATTTGAAGTTTAACTTTTTAAAATGGTTAGGTAAGGTTTATGATTAGGTTAGGGTTTAGCATAGGGATGTCCCAAGGATCCCTGTTAACACTACCCTCAGTTAATGGTGTCCACTACTCTCACACTGCTGGCAAGATGGGGGTGAGGAAACGTGAATTTGGACCAGTCCCTGACAAATGGCAACCCATACATCAAAAAGTAGCCATGAAGCGCTACATTGTAAACTGCTGTTTTTTTGTGTGTGTCTATATAAACATTTGAATGACAGAGCTTAAGGAATAACCTTTGCAAAGAGCAAATATAAAACACCAGATTTTGGCCGGCTTCCCTAAAGGGCTTTAACGTTAACATCACCACAGAGTTGAACGTTCTTAGCACGGCACTTCTTTTGGGCATAGCATCAATTGTTTTTTACGACACCCAACACCATACCATGACACTTAATGTAACAGTATATGGCCAGTGTGCATTTCTGGCACTTTATTGAGCTGCCAAGCTTCTATCAACTCAGCACTCAACGTAGAAGCAGTAACCGTTAGTTCACAGTAATTCACTGTCCTCCCCGACAAGTGTAGTTGCGTTGGGTGATCGTGTCCAGTCTTGCTGTAGCGCGCCAAGGCAAGATGGGCTTATAGACATGTCAAGAGTGCCCTCTATTCATTATTTGTCCTGAAATCTGTTTTCTCCTAATCTTATACCTGTCCTTTTTTCGGTGGATTAAATGGCGATACAAATACATTCATTAAAGTCTAGTGGGGTGTGCGCATGTCTAGAGCGTGTACTTTGTGTAGCCGTTTGCTATCATGATAATGATAACCGTATGCTGGTAATGGAAAGGTTTTTTCCAAAAACCTTATTGATTTGAAATGTTAACCACAAAGTAGCCTATGCCTACCTGGCAGAATGACATCATGATTATTTGTATCAATCCAGTGGCCATTTGTTTGGCACACTGCAATCACATGAGCGCTACAGAAACACTCCTAGCTAAACGGCATGGTGTGCACTTGCATTAAAGGATAACTATGCCCAAAATTCTAAGTTTCTTTTAGATTTTTCCCAGACCTCAAAAGTGGTCTCCTAATGTGTTTTAAAGGAATACTTCGGGATTTTGGCAATCTATTTCCCAAGAGGCAGATGAGGTCGTGAATACATTTACATTTACGTCATTTTGCAGACGCTCTTATCCAGGGCGACTTACAAATTGAATACCATTTGTATGTCTGTCCGGTATGAAGGAAGTTGGTAGTTTTTGCGAGCCGGTGCTAACTAGCATTAGCGCAATGACTGGAAGTCTGTGGTATCTACTCAAAATAAAACAGATTTGTATAGTGACCTAGCTTTAAAAATGTGTAGAATTGCAGGAAATTGGCTTAAAAAAGGGTGTCCTCTGATGACGATTCCCTCTTACACTGTATCCTTCGCTCTTTCCCCCTGTAAAGAAGGCCATAGATGCAGTGCGAGCGTTGACACCCACCAACTCACCTCTGTCGTCACCAAGCAAACATGGCGACCGCTTCATCCCCTCCCGCGCCGGCGCCAACTGGAGCGTCAACTTCCACCGCATCAACGTGAGTCCCCTGCAATGCACCCTGGGATTTTGTCTTCTGCCCTAAGTTTTACATCTGTGTTGATTGTATCACTTTCTGGGTTTCAGCACATTTAATCAATGTGTTGATGTTGTGTAGGAGAATGAGAAGTCCCACAATCAGAACAGGAAGACAAAGGATGGCACAACAGACACTAGCAAAGGTAACCCTCTTGACTCCTTTAAAGTCTCCTATGGCACTTAATCTGTGCTGCTCGTGCATGTCTGCTCACCCCCTCTGTCCTCCACTATTTCTCCTTTAGCAGACGGCCTGGCGTACTCTGCCCTGCTAAAGAACGAGCTGCTGGGGGCAGGCATAGAGAAGGTCCAGGACCCCCAGTCAGAGGACCGCCGCCTCCAGCCCTCAACCCCTGCCAAGAGGAGCCTCTTTAGTGTCCGTAGTAGGCCCTTATACATTCTGGGGCAATGGCGTCTTTTTCAAAACTACCAGGACTAGTGCACTGTATGCTGGAGTTAGCCACTTTTAATATTTGTTAGTCGTACTACAACATGTTAACTTTTGATTCTGAATATGCCACTTGTGTGGGTTTACAGTATTCTGTCTGTGCCAAACGGTCTCTCCCTGAGGATGGCAACACAGTCTCTCCATACTCCCTGTCTCCTGTTAGCAGCAACAGGTAACCACCACCTTCACTTTCACATACATTTTATATTATATGGCCAACAGTGATGTTTTAGTTCTCCTCTCCCTCTCATTCCATGTTAATGATATTACTCTTGGTGAAGAAGAGTATCTTCTGTTTCACATTGAATGAGCAATCCAGCCCTCCTTGTCTCCCTCCTTCTAGTCAGAAGCTGTTACGGTCGCCTAGGAAACCCACACGTAAGATCTCTAAGATCCCCTTCAAGGTGCTGGATGCTCCGGAGCTGCAGGATGACTTCTACCTCAACCTGGTGGACTGGTCCTCCCTCAACGTCCTCAGTGTCGGCCTGGGAACCTGTGTCTACCTGTGGAGCGCCTGCACCAGCCAGGTGTGTGTGTGTGTGTGTGTGTGTGTGTGTGTGTGTGTGTGTGTGTGTGTGTGTGTGTGTGTGTGTGTGTGTGTGTGTGTGTGTGTGTGTGTGTGTGTGTGTGTGTGTGTGTGTGTGTTGAAGGGTAACTCTCAACCCAAATTTCAGCCTTTGCCAAACCCCTTCAAATAAAATATTGCATTCAGGTGAGAAGATGTGGGTGTGGGGAATTGCTCATGAATATTAATCTGATGAAATTAATGTGCATCACAAGTAAATAGGGCTTTGGACAGTTGGCTCAGGTGGTGGTTGTCCTTGATGATCTTTTGGCCTTCCTGTGACATCGGGTGCTGTAGATGTCCTGGAGGGCAGGTACTTTGCCCACAGTGATGCGTTTGGCAGACCACACGCTCTGGAGAGCCCTGCGCTTGCGGGCGGTGCAGTTTCCGGACCAGGCAGTGATACAGCCCGACAGGATGCCCTCGATGTGCATCTGTAAAAGTGTGTCAGGGTTTTAGGTGCCAAGTCAAGTTTCTACAGCCTCCTGTTGCGCCTCGCGCTGTTGCGCCTTCACCACACTGTCTGTGTGGGTGGACCATTTCAGTTTGTCAGTGATGTGTACGCCGAGGAACTTGAAGCTTTCCACCTTCTCCACTGCGGTCCCGTCGATGTGGATAGGGGGGTGCTCCCTCTGTTTCCTGAAGTCCGCGATCAGCTCCTTTGTTACGTTGACGTTGGGTGAGAGGTTATTTTCCTGGCACCACACTCGCAGGACCCTCACCTCCTCCCTGTCTCGTCATTGTTGGTAATCAGGCCTACTACGGCTGTCGTCTGCAAACTTAATGATTTGAGTTGGAGGCGTGCGTGGCAACGCCGTCATGGGTGAATAGGGTGTACAGTAGGTGGCTGAGCATGCATCCTTGTGGGGCCCCCCTGTGTTGAGTATCAGCAAAGTGGAGGTGTTTTTTCCTACCTTCACCACATGGGAGCGACCTGTCAGGAAGTTCAGGACCAAGTTGCACAGTGCGGGGTTCAGACCCAGGGCCTCAAGCTTAATGATGAGCTTGGAGGGTACTATGGTGTTGAATGTTGAGCTATAGTCAATGAACAGCATTCTTACATAGGTGTACCTCTTGTCCAGATGGGATAGGGCAGTGTGCGATTGCATAGTCTGTGGATCTAATGGGGCGGTAAGCAAATTGAACTGGGTCAAGGGTGTCAGGTAAGGTAGATGTAATATGATCCTTGGATTGCCTCTCAAAGCACTTCATGATGACAGAAGTGAGTGCTACGGGACAATAGTCCTTTTAGTTCAGATTAGAGATGCACCCATATAAAAACAATCAACCTATTTCTTTGACTTACTTGTAGGGATGCATGATATATCGGTGAGCATATCGGAATCGGCCGATATTAGCTAAAAAATGGCAGCATCGGCCCGATGTCTAGTATAACGCCGACGCGCAAAACCAATGTCAAAGCTGACGTGCATACCTATATAACGTAAATAGATGACGTAATGACTCCACGAAAAATACAGCGCTACACAGAACAAAAGCAGAGAAATTCTCAGCATACACTTCCAACAAGTTCAAGTCAAGCTGTCCTTTGAAAGAGTAAGAACATTTCAGCGAGCCAACTCAAAGGTGAACTCCATTAACGCCAAGATAATGGAATTCATTGCCCTTGACAATCAACCGTCCTCTGTTGTGGATGATGTTGGCTTTCTCTGACTGGTTGAGCCCTGGTACACACTTTTTCAGATGTTGCCCTACCGGAGTTACACAGTATTGTTGAAATTCACATCCATGAGCTTCACGGCTGACATTTTGGACCAGCGATGTTAGCCCCATGAGCATGGAGTCTGACAGCAGAGTGGTTAAACGAGGATTTCATACTGAGGAAAGCCGTATTTATTCCATGCTCAAGAATGTGCTGGTTCTCATTTCAATGGCATTTGAGGACATGTTTGAAACATGAACACACTCCTAGCTCCATTTGAACAACTGACTAAAGAAATAAGCTCAACTGCATCTGCAGCAGACGTGATACCCTCTGTCATGTCATTGAAACACCTGCTCAACACAACTGCCGACACAGACTGTGGGGTTAACTTACAAAAGTACTTGAGGCTGTGAACAAACTATTTGGTTGCATTCTCTCTGAGTCTCTTTACTTTGTCGCCACCATGCTCGATGATAGGTACAAGGACCGCTACTTCGATGCAGACAAGAAACCGGCTTTACGTGAAATGTTAGACACAGCTGGACAAGATGGAAACGGTCACAGTGACAGTGCGCACCGCAGAAGAGAGGCCACGGACAGACAGCTGAAACTTCACTGCTTGACATGTATGCTGAAATCCTGGCTAGATTTACTATTAAAAGACCATAATGTGTCACTTTTGCAACAAACTGTCAAAATGAAGACCAGAATTGACGTTTCACTATAACTAAGCCGGAACATCTGGTTTTCGGCAGCAAAAAAAAAAAAAATCATAAGTTACTCTTTGATGCGCTGAAATCAGTGACATCCTCACTGCGAGAAACGGCTTACTATTTGATGTTTCCATTTATCTCAAAGGCCTTTTGTAAGCTCTTTCATGTGATATGAGTTGGTAATTGACAATATATCAATTGTGTCTTTTGGTCTCCAGGTGACGCGTCTGTGTGACCTGTCAGTGGAGGGGGACTCTGTCACGTCAGTGGGCTGGTCAGAGAGGGTGTGTCTGTCTACTTTACCTCCGATATGTTCTCATGTATACCCCATATCAGAGCCATGTACTGTATTTATAGAGTTGGGACATTGAGACTTCTACATTGTGATGCATTTTCAGTGCATTTGGAAAGTATACAGACCTTTTATTATATTACAACCATATTCTAAAATTGATTAAATCGTTTTTTCCCTCATCAATCTACACATAACCCATAATGACAAAGCAAAAACAGGTTTTTATATATGTTTGCAAATGAATTAAAAAAAAATGTAAATATCACATTTTGCACAAGTATTCACACCCTTTACTCAGTACTTTGTTGAAGTGCCTTTGGCAGCGATTACAGCCTCAATTCTTCTTTGGTATGACGCTACAAGCTTGGCACACCTGTATTTGGGGAGTTTCTCCCATTCTTCTCTGCAGATCCTCTCAAGCTCTGTCAGGTTGGATGAGGAGCGTTGCGGCACAGCTATTTTCAGGTCTCTCTAGAGATGTTCGATCGGGTTCAAGTCTGGGCTGTGGCTGGGTCACTCAAGGACATTCAGAGACTTGTCCCGAAGCCAGTCCTGCAGTGTCTTGGCTGTGTACTTAGGGTCATTGTCCTGTTGGAAGGTGAACCTTCGCCCAGGCTGAGGTCCTGAGCACTCTGGATCAGGTTTTCATCTAGGATCTCTCTACTTTGCTCTGTTCATCTTTGCCTCGATCCTGACTAGTCTCCCAGTCCCTGCCACTGAAAAATATCCCCACAGCATGACGCTGCCACCACCATGCTTCACCGTAGGCATGGTACCAGGTTTCTTCCAGATGTGACATTTGGCATTCAGACCAGATAATCTTGTTTCTCATGGTCTGAGTGTCTTTAGGTGCCTTTTGGCAACTCCAAGTGACCTGTCATGTACCTTTTACTGAGGTGTGGCTTCCGTCTGGCCACTCTACCATAAAGGTCTGCTTGATGGACTGCTGCAGAGATGGTTGTCCTTCTGGAAGGTTCTCCCATCTCCACAGAGGAACTCTGGAGCTCTGTCAGTGACCGTCGGGTTCTTGGTCACCTCCCTGACCAAGGCTCTTCTCCCCCGATTTGCTCAGTTTGACTGGGCGGCCAGCTCTAGGAAGAGTCTTGGTGTTCCAAACTTCTTCCATTTTTAAAAATGATGGAGGCCACTGTGTTCGTGGGGGCCTTCAATACGGCAGAAATTTGTTGTGTGTGCCTCGACACAATCATGTCTCGGAGCTCTACGGACAATTCCTTCAACCTCATGACTTGGTTTTTGCTCTGACATGCACTGTCAAGTTGTAGAAACATCTCAAGGATAATTAATGCAAACAGGATGCACCTGAGATCAATTTCAAGTCTCATAGCAAAGGTTCTGAATACTTGTGTTGATAAGGTATTTCTGTTATTTATTTTTAATACATTTGCAAAAATGTCTAAACCGGTTTTCGCTTTTTCCTTATGGGGTATTGTGTGTAGATTGTTTAATCCATTTTAGAATAAGGCTGTAACGACATGTAGGAAAAGTCAAGGGATCTGAATACTTTCCGAATGCACTGTACAGGACACTACAACATTCTATGGCAGCCATTGTTTGCACCCTATTACCATTACATGCGTAATATCTAAACAATGCTATGTAACGGAATTTTAAAAATTCTGAAAGTTGGCCCAACTCGCTAAATATATGGCTCTGCCCCTTAGTCGACCCTATATCCCTTTGTAGTCATGTGTTTCTACTGATTTCAGGGGGTGTGTTGGATTTGCCCTGATACCATGTCTGGTTATTGTATTCGTGTGTGTATGGTTTCAGGGGAACCTGGTAGCAGTGGGGACTCATAAGGGCTATGTACAGATCTGGGATGCGGCAGCAGGAAAGAAGCTGTCTGTACTGGAGGGACACACAGCCAGAGTGGGTGAGTGGGTGTAGACTGATGCTGCCCGTCTTACAGAGAGAACAGGACAGCTTCTCCTTAGAAAGAAACAGTAGTGATGCACCATAGAAATAGATTGACACAGAAAACAATATCTATTAATGCTATGGCTTCGCGTAATTATTTAGCGTTTAGTCAAAACTATGAAAACTGAGTGCATTTCAACTGTTTTGTGTGATTTGAATATAATTTATTTGCAAACGTTCTCTCTAGGTGCGTTGGCGTGGAATGCTGACCAGTTATCGTCGGGCAGTCGTGATAGGGTGATCCTGCAGAGGGACATCCGAGCCCCACCCCTCCAGTCAGAACGCCGTCTCCAGGGACACAGACAGGAAGTCTGCGGCCTCAAGTGGAGCACAGACCATCAGCTGCTGGCCTCAGGGGGAAATGACAACAAGGTACATGCACAGACACGGCACCAGGGTTGGGGTCAATGCCATTTGAATTCAGGAAGTACATTGAAATTCTGATTCTCTCCAATGTTTTCCAATTAGGAAAATTTTGAATTTGGTTTATATTCTAAATTGACTGGAATTTAAATGGAATTGACCTCAGCCCTGCACAGAGCAGACCACCAACTACTGGTATCGGTGTAATTACAAGACACACACAGAAACACAAACCTGCAGTCTGATCTATCCCATCTCACAATAGTTAAACCCTCTCTTGATTAACTACACTACTGCTTTTATCCTTATCTTATAGAATTATTTTCCTAGAAAACTAACAATCCTTCCCCCTCCCCATAGCTACTGGTATGGAACCACTCCAGTGTTGTCCCGGTGCAGCAGTACACAGAGCACCTGGCTGCGGTGAAGGCCATCGCTTGGTCCCCCCATCAGCATGGCCTGCTGGCATCTGGAGGGGGCACAGCTGACCGCTGTATCCGCTTCTGGAACACCTTGACGGGCCAGCCCCTGCAGTGCACCGACACCGGATCCCAGGTGTGCAACCTGGCCTGGTCCAAACACACCAATGAACTGGTACGTAGCTAGTGGGTGCTTTATGGGTTCATTCTTTGGGAAACCTGAACAGAAATGACTGAAATGTGGTTTGACAGACAGACAGACAGACAGACAGACAGACAGACAGACAGACAGACAGACAAAGTATTTAGTCAGCCACCAATTGTGCAAGTTCTCCCACTTAAGATGAGGCCTGTAATTTTCATCATAGGTACACTTCAATACTTATTTTCCACCATAATTTGCAAATAAATTCATTAGAAATCCTACAATGTGATTTTCTGGATTTTGTTTTCTCATTTTGTCTGTCATAGTTGACGTGTACCTATGATGAAAATTACAGACCTCTCTCATCTTTTTAAGTGGGAGAACTTGCACAATTGGTGGCTGACTAAATACTTTTTTGCCCCACTGTAATATAAAATAACACATCCTAGATCTGAATGAATGAAATAATCTTATTAAATACTTTTTTCTTTACATAGTTGAATGTGCTGACAACAAAATCACACAATAATAATCAATGGAAATCCAATTTATCAACCCATGGAGGTCTGGATTTGGAGTCACACTCAAAATTAAAGTGGAAAACCACACTACAGGCTGATCCAACTTTGATGTAATGTCCTTAAAACAAGTCAAAATGAGGCTCAGTAGTGTGTGTGGCCTCCACGTGCCTGTATGACCTCCCTACAATACCTGGGCATGCTCCTGAGGTGGCGGATGGTCTCCTTAGGGATCTCCTCCCAGACCTGGACTAAAGCATCCGCCAACTCCTGGACAGTCTGTGGTGCAACGTGGCATTGGTGGATGGAGCGAGACATGATGTCCCAGATGTGCTCAATTGGATTCAGGTCTGGGGAACGGGTGGGCCAGTCCATAGCATCAATGCCTTCCTCTTGCAGGAACTGCTGACACACTCCAGCCACATGAGGTCTAGCATTGTCTTGCATTAGGAGGAACCCAGGGCCAACCGCACCAGCATATGGTCTCACAAGGGGTCTGAGGATCTCATCTCGGTACCTAATGGCAGTCAGGCTACCTCTGGCGAGCACATGGAGGGCTGTGCGGCCCCCCCAAAGAAATGCCACCCCACACCATGACTGACCCACCGCCAAACCGGTCATGCCCGTAGGATGTTGCAGGCAGCAGAACGTTCTCCACGGTGTCTCCAGACTCTGTCACGTCTGTCACATGTGCTCAGTGTGAACCTGCATTCATCTGTGAATGCAGGTTCGAGGACACCCACAAGCTTTACAAGACTCGCCTGAAGGCAGCCCGGTACCAGTTTAAGGATTGGAAGTACACTGCATGAACAAAAGTATGTGGACACCTGCTCGTTCCAAAATCATGGGCATTAATATGGAGCTGGCCCCCCTTTTCTGCTATAACAGCCTCCACCCTTCTGGGAAGGCTTTCCACTAGATTTTGGAACATTGCTCCGGTTACTTGCTTCCATTCAGCCATGAGCATTAGTGAGGTTAGGCTCTGATGTTGGGCGATTAGGCCTGGCTCACAGTCATCCCAAAGGTGTTAGATGGGGTTGAGGTCAGGGCTCTGTGCAGGCCAGTCAAGTTCTTCCACACAGATCTCGACAAACCACTTCTGTATGGGCCTCGCTTTGTGCACGGGGGCATTGTCATGCTGAAACAAGAAAGGGCCATCTCCAAGCTGTTGCCACCAAGTTGGAAGCACAGAATCGTCTATAATGTAATTTTATGCTATAGCGTTAAGAGTTCCCTTCACTGGAATTAAGGGGCCTAGCCCGAACCATGAAAAACAACCCCAGACCATTATTTCTCCTCCACCAAACTTTACAGTTGGCACTATGGATTGGGGCAGGTAGCGTTCTCCTGGCATCCGCCGAACCCAGATTCGTCCATCGCCAGATGGTAAAGCTTGATTCATCAATCCAGAGAACACGTTTCCACTGCTCCAAAGTACAATGGCTGCAAGCTTTACACCACTCCTGTCGACGCTTGGCATTACGCATGGTGATCTTGGGTTTGTGTGCGGCTGCTCCGACAAACAGTTCTTGTGCTGACATTGCTTCGAGGCAGTTTGGAACTCGGTAATGAGTATTGCAACCGAGGACAGGCGATTTTGTAATTTTGTATTTTTCATATTATTATTATTTTTTTTTTATTCTTATTTTTTTTCGTGCTTCGGCACTCGGTGTTGCCGTTTGAGCTTGTGTGGCCTACCACTTCGCGGCTGAGCCGTTGTTGCTCCTAGATGTTTCCTCTTCACAATAACAGCACTTAGTTGACCAGGGCAGCTCTAGCAGGGCAGAAATTTGACGAACTGACCTGTTGGAAAATTGGCATCCTATGACGGTGCAAGTCACTGAGCTCTTCAATAAGGCCATTCTACTGCCATTTGTTTGTCTATGGACATTTGCATGGCTGTGTGCTCGATTTTATAAACCTGTCAGCAACTGGTGTGGCAGAAATAGCTGAATCAACTTATTTGAAGGTGTGTCCACATACTTTTGTATATATAGTATACAGTGCATTTGAAAGAATTCAGACCCGTTGACTTTTTCCACATTTTATGTTACAGCCTTATTCTAAATTGTATTATTTCTCTCATCAATCTACAATGACAAAGCGAAAACTGGTCTTTCTACATTTTCTAACTCTATTAAAGATATAAAACAGAAATACCATATTTACATAAGTATTCAGACCCTTTGCTATGAGACTCGAAATTGAGCTCAGGTGCATCCTGTTTCCATTGGTCATCCTTAATGTTTCTACATCATGATTGGAGTCCACTTGTGGTAATTGATTGTACATGATTTGGAAAGGCACACACCTGTCTATGTAAGGTCCTACACACCAAAAACCTAGCCATGAGATTGAAGGAATTGTCCGTACAGCTCCGAGACAGGATTGTGTCAAGGCACAATTTCTGCAGCATTGAAGGTCCCCAAGAACACAGTGGGCTCCAGCATTCTTAAATGGAAGAAGTTTGGAACCGCCAAACTGAGCAATCTGGGGAGAAGGGCCTTGGTCAGGGCGGTGTCCAAGAACCCGATGGTCACTGACAGAGCTCCAGAGTTCCTCTGTGGAGATGGCGCACCGGACCTCAGGCTGGGGATAAGGTTCGCCTTCAAACAGGACAACGACCCTAAGCACACAGCCAAGACAACGCAGGAGTGGCTTAGGGACAAGTCTCTGAATGTCCTAGACTGGCCCAGCCAGAGCCTGGACTTGAACCCAATCGAACATCTCTGGAGAGACCTGAAAATAGCTGTGCAGCAACACTCCCCTTTCCAACCTGACAAAGCTTGAGAGGATCTGCAGAGAAGAATAGGATAAACTCCCCGAATACAGGTGTGCCAAGCTTGTTGCGTCATACCCAAGAAGACTTGAGGATGTAATTGCTGCCAAAGGTGCTTCAACAAAGTAGTGTGTAAAGGGTCTGAATACTTATGTAAATGTGATGTTTCAGTTTATTTTTAATAAATTAGCAAAAGTTTCTAAACCTGTTTTTGCTTTGTCATGGTGTATTGTGTGTATATTGAGGGGGGACACACGTTTTTATTAATTTTAGAATACGGCTGTAACCCATATACAGTGCCTTGGGAAAGTATTCAGATCCGTTTACTTTTTCCAGATTTTGTGGAAGTATTTTAGTACCTAAACTACTTCCAATGTGTCAAACAGTTTCCTGATCTTTGTTATATGTCTTAGATATCGGGCAGACACTTTTTTTAGACACTTTTTTTTGTTTGTCTGTTATTCAATGCTAATAGCAGTAAGGCCAAATTCAATACTTAATCAACTATCTTTTTAAGCATTTTGGGGGATACTTAAAACAATTCCATATGTTAGTTTAGTAGTCGTGTATAAAACCCACAACGCAATCTTAATTAGATATTTCTTAACAGCCATTATTTCCGTAACCTCAGTTATTGGAAATGTTCTTCATTTTTTTCCCTATGTTTATTCCACACAAAAAAAAACGTTAAATGGGATACTTGAAAATAATGTACTAGGATTTGTTATTGGTAATGTACTTAACTTTAGGACAGCTAAATGCGTGTCTTGTGACGAATGGATACTTTTGGAACCATTAACGTTTTCTTGCGCCACAGACACAGTTGGCTACCGGACATTTAAATTCAGCAAGAAAGATGAAGCGCGTTTAATTAGTTATCTAGCTAGCTAGTAATTAACAATATATTACCATATTCTAGAAGTGTTAAAAAGCTAGCGTTAGCTCGTCAAATGGCAAAGAAGAACTTGGCTAACTTAGCTAACGTTAGCTATGTTTGCTATAATGTCGTTATGCGTTAGCTAGCTAACTTACCGGTCGTGCAGTCCCTCTACCACCATCTCTCCTATCATGGACAACACCTTCTCCAGCTGGTCCCCATGAATGGTCTCTCAGCTCCCTTCTTAGCAGCCGACTTGATGTCGGACCACTTTTTTTTTTTTTACGGCGGCGTCCCTTGCCATACCCCGGACGGCAGAGATCGACTCGCCAACTCTCGCCCATCCTCTCTTTTTGGTCTCTGCAGTGACCCCGCAGTTTTCAAGTCTCCCCAACAGCAACCTTTTCCTGGCTGCTATTTCCTCCACCATCACTTCAAGCTCTTGTTTGCTGAACTTTTTATTGCGCTTTCCTTGGTTATCCGTTTATTGATAGTCTGATGGCTATAATGTATGAAAAACAAATGTTTTTGTTTTGTGCATAAAGGTTTCGCGAGCCAACAAAAAAAGAATAATTGCGAGACCCAAAGCAAAAAATAAATGGAATAATCAACACTTTATTATAGTGGGCCAAATCCTATCATCCCTGTCACAGGCTTGTTTATTGGTTTCAAGCACATCACTAATGTCAATGCCACATAAGGTATTAACGAAGTTCCTAAGAATTAACTATCTTAGGAACTTAGATTTTTCCTTAAACGTATTACTTTTTTTTCCTAAGTAATGTTTTGTTAATCCAGCCCCAGGTAATTATGAAATGTGATGGGCCATAACCCGATCTCCAGTAACGAGTACCATGTAGCTATGACGCATTCCTACATGATTTCTTTATTTCAGACCGACCACTTAGAAGTTAAATCGTGGTTGTAAAAAATGTTTTACTGAACATAGTCTTTCACAAAATTGGGTGGATTATCCCTTTTTAAGCATTTGTAGCTAAAATTATTTTTATTTCCAGGTGAGCACACACGGTTACTCCCAGAACCAGATTTTGGTGTGGAAGTACCCCTCCCTCACACAGGTGGCGAAACTCACAGGCCACTCCTACAGAGTGCTCTACCTGGCCATGTCCCCTGACGGAGAGGCCATCGTGACAGGCGCCGGAGACGAGACCCTGCGCTTCTGGAACGTCTTCAGCAAGATGAGGTCCACCAAGGTAACCACACACCTCATTGACTGGCGACATTGATTTTGGGCTGCCTATGCCCATTTTAAAGTCTACCTCTTTTTAAATTATTTTGTTACCAATACCAACCCAATACCAACCCAACCAATAAGCAAAACCAGTGTCTCATTTGGGAAACACTGGTATAGAGGATTCTAGTGTGTTAGAGAACTAACCCCTGCTCTCTTCCTCTGCAGGAGTCTGTATCTGTTCTGAACCTGTTTACCAGGATCCGGTAGCCAGAGGGAACAAGGGGGTGAACCAGCCCACTGGATTTCATTCTGAAAAACAACTCTCCTTTCTCTGCCCCCTTATGTCCTCCTAGGCCTCTGGTAGCCTATGGTCCTTTCAAATACCCAAGGCCAGGTCGTCAAGCCGATAGATGCGAGTCAATATTCCAGTGGAATAAATCCTATCCTCACAACATCCATCACAACCAGTGTGACATTACAAGGCCACACCCCCATATACTACCATTGGTGATTTTCCCTGGAAGAGGAGGATTCTGGGATGTTATTTTCCCCAAGTGATTCTGTTTTGTTTACAGACAGACTGCATACCTGCCAAATATGAAGTTTGTCCTTTTTTTTATGTTTTATTTATTGTTTATCATGTAATGTCGCCAGTGTGCTTCAGCAGACTGTTTTGTTTTCTGTGTGGGTGAATGTTGCGTGTCGGACTCTTCACCGAAGAGCCTGAAGCTTTTGTTTGTGCCTGCCTTAAAGGGATAGTTTACATCTAAAATGAAAGTATGTCAAATATTTTTTTGCCTCATGAGGTATGAAAATGTGTGACATGCTTTGACTTCAGGGTGAGCTGTCCTGTACCAATTTGTAAACTGTTGGTATTTTCTTTTACATGTTGTAGACCATTCTAATTTATTTACCCGGTTAAAAAAAAAGTTTTAAGTTAATTGTGTGATGCGTGTCAATAATGGCGGAAATCTAACATTTTTTTAATTAGAAAACAAATCTGTAGTTGTCGTTTTGAAATTTGAGCAGTGGCCAAAACCGAACTACATAGAATCACTTACAGTTTTTCTCTGTAAATTGTGTTGTTTTGCCAGTTAATTGTCTTTTTTTAATTTTTAACCAAAGTATCAGTACTCAGTAATCACTTGCATGGATATATGTAGGTTAACCTACATTTACAGAGACAAATTACAATTTTTGGTGTCTTGAATTATAAGAAAATGTCATTGCACTCAGTCTGATAACGAGCAAGTAGTATTTGGGAACATGGGTAATAAACTAGGCATAAACTTTGGAATTTATACTTATACAGGATAAAACCTGAAAAATATTAAAATCGTATTTTTTTTTCCTGGGTGTAGCAGTAACTGAAATGCGCTGTAAAGTAAAAACATTCATGATCTCTTAAAAGGCCTTGATGGTTGCATTGTGCTATGTGTGTCTATCTGCGGTATAAAGATATTTAATCCAGGCACTTATTTTTTTTCTCAGCATTTCTTTGTTTGATTCTTGTAGTGGTACCTTTCTTTTCATTTTCTCAGTTTGGATGTGGGTTTTGAGTGACCTTGTGTGCTGTCTTTGAAATGAGTGCTATTTATTTGAGCTGTGTAAAAGTGTCCAATACACACACACAGCATGTGTGTATTATTCTGAGAGTTGATTATTATCTGATAGTTGAAAGATGGAACGCTGACCTGTACAGTGTATATACTAGCTCCAGTCCTAGCTAAGCGTTTGTACTTATTATTTTATGCCACAGAAGCAAAACAAAGAATGCTGCCAACTTGAAATGCATAAAGAATGTTATGAAGATCAAAAAATATTTCTGTACTGAGAAAAAAATAAAGTGATCACATCACTATTTTCGAGTGTATGCATCTGTTTGCATTATAAAGTGTGTGTGTGTAGGAGAGGAGGGAATGCAGAGCATGTTTGATTGGCGTAGTGTTGAATAGTCCCCTGAGAGACATTATTCTTGCTAAAGAGCTTTAACTGCTGTATGTGTTGATGACTATCATACCATTAATCTCCCGTGGGCAGATTCTGCATGTAGACTGAGAGAATCTGCCAGGACTGAAAAGGATGTGTGAAATGGAGCAGCAGTAGTTCTGTTTTTTGGGGGGGTTTCATCACTGGTTATTTGGAAGTATCAGGATTGGGCAAAGGCGGTGCTTAAACTGCTTTGCCACAAGTGCTTCCAGTGTGTGCCCATAGATCTTGGAGGGTGGAGACTTTGTTTTTGCTAGATCTCTTAATGTCTAACATGCATGAACACAGAAGTTAATCACGCAGCTGACCAAATTACGTGAGATTTTACCACTGGGTTAACTGTTGTTATTGTACCAGAAACTGAAGCCCAGTGTGAGATGGCTCTTGTAAAGCTGTCCTAATACAAAGGAAGCACCAGAGGGCACCGGTCTTCTATTCTACAGCTGCAGCAGCCTTTCATCCACACCTCTGTTCCATTTCCGCACCAAGATCAGGCCAGTGGTGGACAACTCCAGTTCTGGAAGGCTGCAGTATGTGCAAACTTTTGTTCCAGCACAGTGCTATTTGATTGAACTAATGTTTGCATAAAAAAGTAAGTGGATTCTTTGAATGTGCCTGCACACACACTGACCGTTCAGAGCCCTCTTGAGCTAGTGCCCTAGCTCCCAACCCCTTCAGTGTTCACAGGACTGGGGAATTGTGAGAAATATGGAGCTTCTGCTTAAACTAGTCCTTCAAATGGCTAAGATTTTCAACAATATTGTTTTTGGAGACTTGACAAAACCAAAGGGTTAGGAACTGGTAATGTTCCATTTGGGCCCATATCACAGCTGCTTCTTAATAGTATTGAATTGCTTCCTTTTCTTCATGACCACTGAAATGAAAGGAGAGGCCAATAAGGTGTCTCTTTACCCTTCACTGGTCATGGTGAAAGAGAGGGGATAGAAGCCCATTCTAAAAACAACTCTTACCAAGCCCCCTCCCCCCTGTCTAACCTGGTTGCTTGTTTGCAAATCTGTTGTTTTCACCTATCCAGTCCCTTCAATTCTGCAAACACAGAGGTTAGCGGATAGGAGTTTGTTTTTCGACCAGATAGACAAATGGAAACTACTGAAGACTATTGGACCACAGAACAATGAAGGATCAAAGCGGTGTGCTCACCAGAGAGATAATGGATTATGTCTTCCATCTACCTTTAGAAGCCTTTCCTCCAGACCTATCATAATCCCATGCAAATTACACAGATATTCTTTTGTGATGTAGGGATACACCAGGACACGCACAGCGTTACATCTCTACAGCAGCTCCAGCTTAGAACCTGTACCATTAAGCCTTGAGAGAAGGTTGGAGAATAGAGGTAGATGTCTTCATCTGGATAATCCTGCCTCCCGATGAGTCTATCAGGAGACAGCCCAGAGAAAGAGGTCTGTAGGATCCATATTAAGCCCAGTTGTAGTGCTAGTCACCACCAGGCTTCTTGGCTATCAGAGTGGATCTTAGTGTTGGCTACCCAGGCCCGTCCTGCTGACATTTCCTGAACAGAATGGAGCTTTAGTGGGTCATAGAGCTCATTTGCAAATGGTTTCTCATCCTGCCCCTCCCCCCAACCACCTGTAGGCTCAAAATGGAAGGATTTCTTCAGACCGAAAGACAGGATAGACCTATATCTTAGGTTGGTTTGCAATACAACATCGTAAGGATATATGATTTGATGCCATATCCTATATATAATACCATGCATAGCATATTTACTGGTAAATATTAGGTTGGGCACTCAATAATAATAATAATAAATTATTTTAAAAAATGCATAATTTCAAAGCGCTTCAAAAGCAAAAAAAACAAAGAACCAATACATCATCATGAGTAGCCCATATAGTTAGCTAGGTCAACCAATAGTAACTCTTTGAGTGCATGATGCATCCTCCAAAGATGGAGAGAGACAGTTTATGGCTTGATCAAAGAAAGGTGGTCAGGGAGATGGTTGATGACTGGTGATGATCTTGTAGAAGGCTACTCTGGGAACCATTGTGAGTCATGTAGCCATTGTACTTCTCCTTCACTATGTATGGCACACACTTGGGTGATGCCTCAGCAGCTCTGGGTGCCAGAAAGCTCACCACACACAGTTCACAGTAGTAGCCAGTCTTCCTTGCTACAAGCCCTCTACTGCATCTCATATTCCTCTCAAGCTTCAGGTGACTCTTCAGTTTATGCTTACAAAAGATCAGGAACCAGCAGCCAGGTGAAAAAATAAATAAATAAATGGTACAGTGTCCAGATGCATCATTCAAAAAAATTATAAGAAAAACAATTAGCTAGCTAGACAAGGCAAAAAATAGTTGACCTGCCAGTCTATCTGTAAATCTGTGGGTCAAAACCACCGGAAATATGCAATAAAACTCAATGTTATCGAAAAACCAAACACATTTTGGTGATTTCTGGTACATCATCAAAATCTATCAATAACAGCACATTTTTGGACTCATTCAGCAGTTTTTACCTGTTTTACCTTTACCTGTTTTTACCTTAAGTACAATACATTGGAAATTAATGTTGAAAGTTACATATTCCTAAAACTTAAGTTGAAAATGATGCTGTCGCTGCTTCTTGTTGACAAGACTTGCAGTAATTCTTTTTTTAAGTGTCCAAATCAATAACCAATACCTGTTAGGGCTAGGGGCAGTATTGACACGGCTGGATAAAAAACGTACCCGATTTAATCTGGTTACCACTCCTACCCAGTAACTAGAATATGCATATACTTATTACATATGGATAGAAAACACCCTAAAGTTTCTAAAACTGTTTGAATGGTGTCTGTGAGTATAACAGAACTCAAATGGCAGGTCAAAACCTGAGAGATTCCTTTACAGGAAGTGGCCTGTCTGACCATTTCTGGAACTTCTTTGCCATCTCTATCTTTTACTAAGGATCTCTGCTTTAACGTGACACTTCCTACGTCGTCCATAGGCGCTCAGAGCCCGGGAAAAACCTGAATGTCGTCATCCCAGCCCCAGGCTGAAACACATTATCGCCTTTCTCAAGTGGCCGATCAAGGGACTCTGGGCTTAGGCGCGTGACCTGACCGCCCCGGTCTTTGTGATTTTTTCCTCTGTTTGCCGAAAAGGAGATTCCCGGTCGGAATATTATCGCTTTTCTACGAGAAAAATGGCATAAAAATTGATTTTAAACAGCGGTTGACATGCTTCGAAGTACGGTAATGGAATATTTAGAATTCTTTTGTCACGAATTGCGCCATGCGCGCGACCCTTCTTTACCATTTCGGATAGTGTCTGGAACGCAGGAACAAAACGCCGCTATTCGGATATAACGATGGATTATTTTGGACCAAACCAACATTTGTTATTGAAGTAGCAGTCCTGGGAGTGCATTCTGACGAAGACAACAAAAGGTAATCAAACTTTTATAATAGTAAATATGATTATGGTGAGTGCTAAACTTGCGGGGTGTCTAAATAGCTAGCCCGTGATGCCTGGGCTATGTACTTAGAATATTGCAAAATGTGCTTTCACCAAAAAGCTATTTTAAAATCGGACATATCGAGTGCATAGAGGAGGTCTGTATCTATAATTCTTAAAATAATTGTTATGCTTTTTGTGAACGTTTATCGTGAGTAATTTAGTAAAATGTTAGCGAATTCCCCGGAAGTTTGCGGGGGTATGCTAGTTCTGAACGTCACATGCTAATGTAAAAAGCTGGTTTTTGATATAAATATGAACTTGATTGAACAAAACATGCATGTATTGTATAACATAATGTCCTAGGGTTGTCATCTGATGAAGATCATCAAAGGTTAGTGTTGCATTTAGCTGTCTTCTGGGTTTTTGTGACATTATATGCTAGCTTGAAAAATGGGTGTCTGATTATTTCTGGCTTGGTACTCTGCTGACATAATCTAATGTTTTGCTTTCGTTGTAAAGCCTTTTTGAAATCGGACAGTGTGGTTAGATTAACGAGAGTCTTGTCTTTAAATAGCTGTAAAATAGTCATATGTTTGAGAAATTGAAGTAATAGGATTTTTAAGGTTTTGAAAATCGCGCCACAGGCTTCAAGTGGCTGTTACGTAGGTGGGACGAATTCGTCCCGCCTAGCCCATAGAGGATAAAGTACTTTAGTAAAAATAATTTAGAGTACTACCTTAGTAATTTTTTATGGACGTTTTTTAAGGTCTCTATACTTTACTATTTATATCTTTGACAACTTTTACTTTTACTTCACTACATTCCTAAAGAAAATAATGTACTTTTTACTCCATACAACTAAAACTAAAATGTATTATCTACACGTACAACGCCTTCAAAAAGTATTCATACCCCTTATTCCACATTTGTTGTGTTACGGCCTGAATTCAAAATTGATTAAATAGATTTTTTTTTCTACACACAATATCCCATAATGATAAAATGAAAACGTTTTTAGACATTTTTGCTCATTTATTGAAAATGAAATACAGAAATATCTAATATACATGAGTATTCACACCCCTGAGTAAATACTTTGTACAAGCACCTTTGGCAGTGATTACAGCTGTGAGTCTTTCTGGATAAGTCTCTAAGAGCTTTCCATACCTGGATTGTGCAACATTTGCCCATTATTATTTTCAAAATTCTTCAAGCTTTGTCAAATTAGTTGTTGATCATTGTGAGAGAACCATTTTCAGGTCTTGCCATAGATTTTCAAGTAGATTTGAGTCAAAACTGTAGCTCTGCCACTCAGGAAGATGCACTGCCTTATTGGTAAGCAACTCCAGTGTAGATTTGGCCTTGTGTTTTAGGTTATTGTTCCGCTGAAAGGTGAATAAATCTCCCAGTGTTTGGTGGAAAGCAGACTGAACCAGGTTTTCCTCTAGGATTTTTCCTGTGCTTAGCTTCATTCTATTTATTTTTTATCCTGGAAAAATCTCCATTCCTTAATGATTACAAGCATACCTATAACATGATGCAGCCACCACTTTGCTTGAAAATATTGAGAATGGTACTCAGTAATGTGTATTCAGTACTCACTTTGTATTCAGGACAAAAAATGTTTTGCTTTGCCAAATTTTTGGCAGTATTACTTTAGCGACTTGTTGAAAACAGGATGCATGTTTTGGAATATTTTATTCTGTACAGGCTTCCTTCTTTTCACTCTGTCCATTAGGTTATTATTGTGGAGTAACTACAATGTTGTTGATCCATCCTCAGTTTTATCCTATCACAGCCATTAAAACTCTGTAACTGTTTTAAAGTCAACATTGGCCTCATGTTGAAATCCCTTCCTCTCCGGCAACTGAGTTAGGAAGTATGCCTGTATCTTTGTAGTGACTGGGTGTATTGATACACCATCCTAAGTGTAATTAATAACTTCAGCATGATCAAGGGGATATATAATAACTGCTTTTTTACCCATCTACATATATTATTTTTACCCATTTCAGCCTATACTGCCCTTCAGTGCTGTGACTTTTTGGGCAGACGTCTGCCTTCGATTAATTTCTTTCCAACTCTCTCTTTCCCCTCCTCGTCTCTTTTGACCTCACCCTTTCCCAATCCTCTCCATCTCAGGTAGGTAGGCAAAATGCTTTACCTCATCTTTACTAGAGAATGTTCGCTGACTAATCTCACTGCAAACCCCCTCCAGGTGTCTGATTCCTACATTGTGTCCTTTTCTGTCTCCCTTTCCTTCAACCCTAGCCACTCAGCCCCTACCCAGATGGTAATGCGCTGTCGTAATCTTCGCTTTCTCTCCCCCACTACTCCCTCCTCTTCTATCTTATCATCTCTCCCTTCTGCTAAATTCTTCACCATCCTGTCCCCTAATTCTGCCTCTTCGACCCTACTCTCCTCTCTTTCCGCATCATATGACTCGCACTGTCCCCTATCCTCCTGGCTCCCCTCCTGCTCTGTGGCTGAGTGACTCATCGTGAGCTTAAAGAACAGGGCTGCGGGCGGCTGAGCAAAAATAGAGTAAAACTAACTTCCGGAGGACCTATCATCCTTTCACTCCTTCCGTTCTACCATTTCTTCCTCTGTATCTGCTGCTAAAGCCACTTTCTATCACTCTAAATGTCAAGCTTCTGCCTCTAACTCAAGGATATTCTTTTCCCCCTTCTCCTCCCTCCTTAATCCCTCCTTTCTTTCCAACTGTTGACATCCGCTCCTCATTTACTCAGCCTATTGAGTCCACTGGTCCCACTCACACAGAACTACATTACGCCTTGACCACTTTCTCCCCTCTCTCCAGATGAAATCTTGTGACTAGTGTGGTCTGGCCACCTGACAACCTGCCGGCTCGACCCCATCCCCTCCTCCCTTCTTCAGACTATCTCTGGAGACCTTGGCCCATTCCTCACTTCCCTCATCATCTCATCCCTGACCACTGGCTGTGTCGCATCTGACTTCAAAATGTCCCGAGTCGCTCCCCTTCTCAAGAAACCAACACGCTGACGTCAAAAACTACAGACCTGTGTCCCTTCTTTCTTTTCTTTCCAAAACACTTGAGCATGCTGTCTCTGATCAACTCTCTCATTATCTCTCTCAGAACGATCTTCGTGACCTTAACCAGTCAGGCTTCAAGACCGGTCACTCAATCGAGACTGCTCTTCTCTGTGCCACCGAGGCTTTCCGCACAGCTGACTCTCTTTCCTCTGTTCTCATCCTCCTAGATCTGTCCGCTGCATTCGACACGGTGAGCCATCAGATCCTCCTCTCCCCTCTCTCATGGCTGGGCCCTTCAGGCTCTGCACATTCTACCTGGCAGGCCGCTCCTACCAGGTGACATGGAGAGAATCTTGTCTGCACAACATACTCTCACTATTGGTGTCCCCCAGAGCTTGCTTCTATGCCCTCCTCTCTTCTCTCTATACACCAAGTCACTCGGCTCCATCATAACCTCACATTGTATTGTCTATCATTGCTATGTGGATGACACTCAACAACTTGGCTCATCACACTCTAGCGTCTCCTTGGGGTGGGCGAGGTGCTTGCAGGCTGACTTCGATCATCGGTTGAATGGTGTTTCCTCCGACACGGTGCAGCTGGCTTCTGGGTTAAGCGGGCGGGTTTTAAGAAGCGAGGTTTGGCGGGTCATGTTTCAGAGGACGCATGATTCGAATTTTGCCTCTCCCGAGCTGTTGAGGAGTTGAAGCGATTAGAGAAGATCGTAATTGGATCACAATTGGATATCACAAAAAATTGGGGAGAAAAATAGATTAAATAATTTCACTGCTCGACTGAGGGACCCTACAGATAATTGGATATGTGGGGTAAAGAGATGAGGTAGTCATTTAAAAAGAATGTTAAACACTATTATTGCACACAGGCTGAGTCTATGCAACTTATCTTGTGACTTGTTAAGCAACATTTTACATCTGAACTTATTTAGGTTTGCCATGACAAAGGGGTGGAATAATTATTGACTCAAGACATTTCAGCTTTTCATTTTTTATTAATTTGTAAAGATTTCGACAAATATAATTCTACTTTGACATTATGGTGTATTGTGTGTAGGCCAGTGTCTAAAAAAAATGACATTTAATTCATTTTAAATTCAGGCTGTAACACAGCAAAATGTGGAAAAAGTCAAGGGGTGTGAGTGAATAATTTCTGAAGGCACTGTACATGTGCAACAATAGTAATCATATAACTTTATTTTTTTTTAAATGAGCACCTTGTAAACTGCACAGGCACCAAAACCCACATGGAAACTGGATATGTTTTTACATCACTGGTTAGAGGACAACCTGCAAAACACATTAAGCTATACTTTGGAATGTTGCATTTCGATACAGGGGTCACTTAGTGGTGACTTTTGCATGTAAATCTTGGTGGGGCAAACTCAAACTTTGTTTTTTTTAGATGCATGTCAGCAAAACAAACTGTTAGGGCCTACATAAAGCTTTCCCAACAGCAGAGCTTTTTTTCAGCACCATGGAGTAAATCCTTACCACGCTACACCTTGCTATCAGCGGAGCCTTGTTCGGCAGCGAAACAGTTAATTCAGCCTCACTTACTGCCTTTAAAAAAAACATAGCTGACATGGCTGACTTGCTTAAATAAGAGGCAATCTGTAATTTCGATTAAGACATTAATGAGCGAGCTAGGACGGACGTAGTCTATGTAACTATTTGTTTAGCACATTTGAAATGTAGAGCAACATAATTCAGAACATGGGTCGTTCTTACAGTGTTCTCCCTGTACACCAAGTCAGAACGGTAGGATAAATAAAGGGTGCCTATAAGCAGAGAATGGAAACTGTTACAATATTCAACGATTACATTTCTATAAAACAGGCTATAGGCTACATGTGCACCACCATGTCAGAACCGTAGGATAAATAAAGGGGGCATATAAACGTGGCAGAAGTCATGCTGGATTGACAGCATGGTCAATGTCTTCAACCTTTTATGGCCCATGATGTTGAATGTTTATCCTTTTAAGCTGGGAAAAGAGACCCTTAAACCCACACTTGGACCACACACCCACTCCA
Source organism: Salmo salar (assembly GCF_965601325.2). Taxonomy (NCBI): domain Eukaryota; kingdom Metazoa; phylum Chordata; class Actinopteri; order Salmoniformes; family Salmonidae; genus Salmo; species Salmo salar. Next base: position 40,962,043 of record NC_138293.1, read on the forward strand.
CTGATTCCATCCAAACCACTCACTTCTGAATTAGCGATTTCCAACTTGTTGTGTAAAGTTTATGTCCAATGGCTGATACGATATGTTTTATCTATAATTTCTCTTCATCATTTCTCTCAATGTGACAAGGATTGAAAAGGATTTGCCAGTAGATTGTCGACTTGATTCATGATGATGACTGCTAGCTTGCTAGCTAAGATTTTGAAAGTATGATGTTGACAGTCCAATCAAAGCTATGGTAGATATAACGTGATTTGACATCATTTTATCTGTAGCCAATGACCTTGAGGGCATTTCTAATGTGGCAGCATCCAAGGGGCTTGAATTTTCTAGCTCTACCCATAGATGTTGCAGTGACGAGGTGTCCCCATGAGTGACAGAACACTGAGCCAATCACGGCTCAACTAGAGAAATTACTAACCCCTACGCTCCGTATTTTCCACTGGCTGCCCCACCACCACAGAAAGCATTGAGCTCGGCTGAAACACCTGCATTTTGGAGCTGCCTTAATCAAGAAAACTAAAAAGAAACCTTGTTTGTATGCAGCTTTATTAAGTCAATGAGTTTTCAAACTGATATGTGACACATATTAATGCCAAAATAACCACTGGGCTCACCTCACAGAAAGAGAGACGCAACACTGTTTTTTCAATCACTCCTATCGATAAATAAGTTGAAATCAATTGCGCAAAAGGGGAGAGATGAGGTTGCACGTCCTGTTAAAACGAACACAGAAAAACCACCACCTAGACTACAGCTTCCATATGGTCTGTGCAGCAAGCTGAATGTTTGACGTCCCTACTAATAGGTTGTGTCCGTATAGGATTGTAGCCTCGCCCACAGCATCCTCAGACATCGCAGACTTGCGGCCATCTATTTGAGTTTGCATGGCTCAGGGCTCTCTTGAGGCGCAAGTGGGACTTCACAATTATGAGCGACCTTTACAGACAATGCTCCTGCGTAATTGTATTCATTCATTTATCCACTGGCTATGAAATGTCTTTAAAAATGTTTAGTGAATAGGTATTGTGCGGTATCAGGGGTGAGGTATGGACCATGTCAAAATTAGGGTTGAATTGCAAAGTAGCACCACTTGGATTTTCCAAGTAGGTTTTGCTTTTACAAATATGTTTATGTGGGAGAGGAGTGAGATGTGCACTTTCACCAATATTAAGGCACATATAAGTAGGCCTTAGGTGGTTATTGAAGGTATGACAATTTATTTGAAGAGTGCACCCTTGAAATCCTTTGTATATTATATCCTATTTCATTTATTTGTTCAGGTAATTGCAACTGGTTAGAAAAAGACAGTATCCACACATGAATATGATCAATCATCTTCTGGTTTCCAGGCTTACACCTGTGTGTAAAGTGACCATACTCTGTAAAGAATAATTGCCCAATGCATTTCACCTTTTCTCTGATAGTAGATATAATCCAATTGCAAACAGCCTTATATATGATCATCATGAATAAATGTTATACATCATAGCATGTGCCCTATTTGCGTTCTACATCATTAATGTGTATCTCCATTGGCTTTTATTTGTAATTTCATGTCACAATTTGTTAGGGCCGCACCCTTGATTTTCTACTACAGCACTAGAAAAAAATAATCGAATCTCAATTGGTCTCTTCCTGTAGTCGTCATCTGCATTGATCCAACCTCCTTTCTGGTGTTTGGACAGTATATAAACAGACAGAATCTCTCTCTCTCTCTGAGCTACCTAGTAACATCATAATAACCAATACGTGGACCTCAAATGGGGAGGGCTTACAGCTGAGATTGACTTGTGTTTCAATGGCAGCCGGAGAGAGAGATGTGCTGCCATAAGGAGACCCCTGTTGATCCGTGTAGTCTACGCTACATGATGGTAAGTCAGACTTTTTCAATTTCACATGTTAGACAGGTAAATCTATTTAAAACGGGTTGTTAAGAACATTTCGTCGACGTGGTCATTGTAGAGATATATTTTGATGTTCACACAATTATGGTTTAAGGGTACAGGACGTGTCCCAAAGAAGAAAACGGTCAGTGTGCGAAAACAGTAACGTTAAATCGTGATCTATCATTGACCAATTAAGAGTAGACTCCATATTTACAGGAGTGATTCTGAAATATATTGTAATTCTCTCGTTCGTCTGCCGCGATATAGCTCGAGCCTCGAGAAAAATATTCCCTCACCGGTTGCTGTTTTTTTTTTTTTAAGAACAAATCGCAAAATGTTTTGTGCAGCCGTTAACTTTCAGTAGCCTATTTACGTAGTTTATCTTCATTTACGTTGAATATCCCAAAAAATTTAATCAGCTTTAGATGGGAAACTTTCGTGCAACAGGTGGCAGGTTTTTCCCGGGCCGGAGTAGGGAAAGGCGAGTCTGATGCTGAGGATGGGAGATAGATGAAGTAGGGCGTCATTCAGCCCGAGACGCCGGACAGCTCCTACGTTCACAATGTCTATTCGCCTATTTATGTGGGTCAATCAATACAAAGGTTGTTTCTTTTAAATTCGCCACCAGATTTTAAATGTATTTGTTGGTCCTGTTAACAACTACATCACACCATGTAATTTTATAATTAGTAGGCTATTGCCTCAGAATATATACACAATACCCTTAATTCATCTGGACATTTTTTTTTATTGAAATCACTATTTACTTTCAAGTGTAAAGGTTCATGAAATTCATGTCAAAAAGAGCATATGTTTATGTTTCATTTTACTTTTGAATGTAATTTTCACTCTAAAATGTTATTGCCAACAGAAAATCAAGGCAAGGCAGGTCTTGGCAAATATAACTATGCAAAAGAGGAATTTACTTTTCCACACAAGATGACAAATCTCCTCTAGTCAATCTGTTCTCCTGAGAGAGGGCTTTCTCTGCTCGTGATCCGCCAACCTCTCTACCAACCATGGTTGCCAACAACGACTGTCATGGCCCCTTCCCCCCATCCTTCCCTTCTCTCCCTTTGCTAAACTGTCACCCCCACCCCATCCCCCTCTCCCAGTTGCTCCCAGTCCTGTTGCATAGCTACCAGCTCTACCCGTGAAACACTGGAGATGGAAGACAAAGATTATAGCTGTGTGTGTGCATGTGTTTATGCATGCTAGCATGGCATATGTTGAAAAATAAAAATATAAGATGATGTTAAAGAAAATGAAGTCAAAAGCCAACAACAATCTGATTTATCTGCTGTGGAAGTGCAGTGAAGTTTATTTTTTACTGTCATTAGTGGAGGTGACTGTAGTGTATAGATAATGTACATAATATTTACATTATGAAAACATAGAACCATTTTAATAAATACCTATGTAGATCAGGCATACTAATGAAGGCCATCTCCATTTCTTTAATATTGGAATTTGACTAGAAAAGAAGGCCTCCATGCAGTAGCAGTGCTTTAGCAAATAAGGTTTATTATGAGTGCCATGTTCCCCTCCCCCTATTCTCCTCCACCTCCACTCATCCTGCTCTCCTCCTCTCCTCTCCTCTCCTCTGCCTCTTTGAGAAGAGCTGAAAGGTTGGCATTAGAACAACAAAGGCAGGACGGAATGTCAACAGGCTTCAGAGAGAAATAGGCAGAGAGAACGGAGAGAGATGGGGGGAGAGAGAGAGAGAGAGAGAAAGAGGAAACACAGGAATGAGAAAAGGACAGTGCGAAATCAACCTCTAGCCCCTACCTCCCTTGTCACTTTTAATATCTTCCACTAGAGTTCCACTACAGCTCCCAAATGCAGTGTGAGTATGCATAGGAGAGTGTGGTATTTACATGTTGAGTGCATACTGTATAAATGTGGATGTGCGGAGCGGGAATACAAATGTTAGGTGGGTACATTTGTAAAATGTCAAGTGGAATGTCAGTTTTTACCCTCAGAATCTGTGTCAAGGCTCTGTGCTATCACATTTGTTGTCATTATTCTCTTTCAGCTGAAGCAAGGGATGAAAAAATACCAGACAGATGGATGGATGGATGGATGGAGAGAGCGAACTGGTCCTAGTGCAGTGTGGAAGACTAGTGATTTTGTTGTGATGCTGAGCAATGAGAATAACAACAAGTCCCAGTCTGCCTCTCAGCACAGGGCACTTCCCTACAGTCTGCTGCATACTACTGTGTGTGTGTGTGTGTGTGTGTGTGTGTGTGTGTGTGTGTGTGTGTGTGTGTGTGTGTGTGTGTGTGTGTGTGTGTGTGTGTGTGTGTGTGTGTGTGTGTGTGTGTGTGTGTGTGTGTGTGTGTGTGTGTGTGTGTGTGTGTGTGTGTGTGTGTGTGTGTGTGTGTGTGTGTGTGTGTGTGTGTAATGGCAGCGTAAACATGCATGACTATGAATGCAAATAAAACCATCATGATGTGTAAACTGAAATAACATAGACATTTAATTCAAGACTGGAACATTGATAAAATACAAAACATGTACAAATGGTCACATTCATACAATCAGAAAATGCATTTGAAATTTGGAACCTCATCGCAAACATGCTTTAATCAGTTTCCCAGGCAAGCTGTTAAAAGGGAGAAGCAGCCATTTTCCCCTAGTAATCGCATGTGACTTGCATTTAAAACTGGTACAGTTGAACTAGGGCAGGAGAGTATATGACTCTATGACTACACTTTGTAGATAAAAACACCTCTATAATTGCTTTATCTGACATCAACAGACTTCATCAACATTTGCAGAAAGCCTAGAGCAACTAACACATTACAGATTTTAACCTACAGACAATGTACAGGCAGCATTTATATGACTATGGAGACAAAGGGCATTGGTAATAGATTTGTATAAAATAAGCCATTTTGAAAATGCTCCATTACCAAGCTGGAATACTTCAATAATTTAGCATTCCCCTCTGTGTTCCATTTGACCCAATGAGTCATGAGAACACATAGCCTACGCAGACTTGTGTCTGTTCTATTAATTGTATTCATATGACTGCACAGAGTTAGCGTTGCTGTCGAGCATGTCATCACACACACAACACTTCAGAGGTCTTCACGTTACAGCCCTACTTCAACCTTCCGCTTAGCACCATAGTTTATTGTGCACCTTATTCTCTAGACACAGAATATTGCATGTTAATTAAAGGAATGGGTTATAAGAACCGGTGGCTAGAACTCAAATCCTTTGATGTCCCCACATGTAGCACCTGAAGGGGGCTTAGGAGGGCCTGTTTGAAATCATTAAAGCAGATCTCAATTGCACACTAGTGACCACACATAATGAGATATAGCCACTATGGTCACTCTATGCCCTGATATGCTTTCCATTTAACCACCCACCTCCTCCCTCCAGATAAGTCTGATTGGTCACAACGGGTGCTGCACCTTGGGTAGTGGATAAGGAGCATTCACCACCATTACAATGGAAAGCATTTTGAAGACATGAGAACGCCTCATATACCGTAATTTCCGGACTATAAGCCACAACTTTTTTCCCACACTTTTAACCTCGCGGCTTAAACAATATATGGATTTTTCCCGCTTTACATTTTTTTTGAAAGGAGATGACTTCAGTGGTTTCAGTGCACAGGAGGAGGAAGATAGTGACCAATGACTTTCTTGGTAGGCTACTGTTTACTGCTAATTTTTTATGTTTTGTTACAAGCAGTGTTTCGTTAAACCTATTTATTTTTATTACAAGCCGTGTTTCGTTAAAGCCTATTTATTTTTGTTACAAGCCGTGTTTCGTTAAAGCCTATTTATTTTTGTTACAAGCCGTGTTTCGTTAAAGCCTGTGTAAAGTTAATTTGTTTCAATGTACCGGTAGGCACCTGCGGCTTATAGACACGTGCGGCTTATTTATGTTCAAAATATATATATATTTTTAATTCAGTGGGTGCGGCTTATATTCAGGTGCGCTCAATAGTCCGGAAATTACGGTAGATACAACATCCAACCATAGGTGGAGTTGTGCTTCCTGTGTGGTCACAGTGGTAGGTGGGTTCATTCCATACAACTATGAGGGTTCCCTTAAGTAGGTGAAGCACGTGGCCTGGTAGTTCTAGCTGTCTGAAAGTTGGTGTCTCTGGATCATATGTACTGTGAATGTCTGCGAGCATGGGTTTGAATCTGACCCACTGCTCTAGCACCCTCTTTCCTCTATATTTCTATCCTATCCTATCCTAAAAAAGTTCCCCCTGACCCTTACCCTGCCCCACTCTGTGTAGTAAGGGCTTCATTCACTAGGGGTTTGTGGCTCCTTCAGTATGTGTAGGAGTTCTCAATGAAATGTCTCTGAAGAAGGGGAACCAGTCTCTGCACAGGCAGGCGAGGTAAATGTAGACAGGGCAGAATGACTTCTGGCGGGTGATGAGGTGGAGGGCAGCATCGCTGGCTGGGTAGGCCATCATATTGGTGTGACCTCTGCAGGCGGGATAGTACATGGCAAATTAAAGATGCGCTGCAGGGTAAGACATTAAGGGGACTGTAATGCATGCTACATGCAGGATGTGTTTAAATGTTTTGATCAGGTTTCATCTCAATTGAACTTCCTGGTTTAATAAAGGTTAAATAATAGAATAAGGACACCTTGATAAGACCTACATGATACCTACTGTAATGTTTTCTACTTCATTCTACTTTATCTAAGGCCTACTATAAATGTAGCAGGTATTGTACCTTCATAAATATCCAACTACTGCTACATATGCAGTCAATACAACTCTTGCATGTAAAGTCATGGTGACACTTGAAAATGTTTATTTTACATGGCCAGTCATTCAACATCAGCAGCACAACCACGCACACTCCCCAGTCATAATGCCATTTATTCAGTAGGAAAAGACAAAAGCTCTAGAACACAAAAAAATCTATTGTTGAAAAAAGAACTGTAAATGGATTGTGTGTCTGACCTGATTCTATATGGTGCCAAAGAAAACATTGGCCGCGTAGGGCCCCACGGAGTAGTCATCTTACCTGTGGGGGAGAGAAGGAGAGACAGGTTAAAAAGAAAATTGGTGAGTTCACACAGTATTGACAGTGCTTGTCTGAGTACTTGGTTTTATTCCCCTCTAAAAAATACAGTAGACAGAGTACTAGTGTAGTGTGCATCTGTATAAAACTGCTTCTGTATAAGACTGTATTTGTATAAGACTGTGTGTTGTGTACTCACCCAACAGAGAGGATACTACGATCACAGACCCTGTACTCCAACACTGGCATAGCTGCAGAAGCAATGTTCACGTAGCTGAGGAAATTCACCTTTGGAAAACAGTAACACATTAAAAACTACTATAGCATAGCCTTGTCTCACTTGGCTAGGTGCAAGGCTAAGTACAGCCTAATATTAAGAAAAAAAACAAAGCGGACCTGCATCAGTTCCCTGACGTGCTCCCTGTCTCCGTTCCATATGGCGAATGGGGAGGATCCAATGTGATTCAAAACTATGACGTCAAGACATCCTGCAGGACAAAAAGACAGTCAGAAAATTTAAACTAATGTGCCTTATGAATCTTTAATATAATACAGACAATGACTGAAGTTAATCTAAGTGATCAGTTCTTACCCAGCCATCCTCACCACTCTCTCTGGATCTGAGGCCTGGCACACATCTCCTGTCACATACAGAGCCTTCTGGGCCCCCAGGCTTGTGCTGTTCTCTGCCACCTATAGGACAGAGGGAGCAATGACACACTGGTAAAGAGGCTGTCACCATCTGGTCATAATAGAAAGGACAGATGTACATAGTTAGTCAGACAGACAGATCCACAAACCTTCTGCAAGGCGTGCTCCTTCCTGGCCGTGATGATGATCTGGCCACCCATCTTTGAGTAGTGGTATGCCACCTGCTCTCCTATGCCCGTGCTGGCACCAGTCACCAGCACCCTGGCACCACGAACAGACTCTGAGGGGAGGGACAGACAGACATCAGTCAGTCAGGCTGCTTGGGGTGAGGAAGACAACTGACGAGGGAGGAAGATCATTTTACATTTTAGTCATTTAGCAGACGCTCTTATCCACAGCGACTTACAGGAGCAATTAGGGTGTCACGTGTGCTCCCTCTCCGGCCTCTAGGTCACCAGGCTGCTCGTTAGGGCGCACACCTTTCACCAGCGTTACGCGCATAATGACACTCACTTGGACTCCATCACCTCCTTGACTACCTGCCTTTTATATGTTCCTTCCCCAGTCGCCATTGTTGCTGTTTCATGTCGGTGCGCTGTTTGTGTTTCTTGTTTTGTTCATTTATTTTTTAAACGTATTCACTCCCTGAACTTGCTTCCCGACTCTCAGCGTACATGGTTACATAGGGTTAATTGCTTTGCACCAGGGCACATCGACAGATTTTTCACCTAGTCGGTTCGGGAATTAGAAGATCATCTGATCACAATGGATATGATAGAATGTTGGTGTTTTGAGGTTGAGCATGAATTTGTGTTGAAAGGATCATCATCATCATTACCATAAAGACCCTCACATCAAATTTCCTACATAATTGAAGCCAACATGCACGTCACAAAGAGCTCCATTATATTGTCAAATAATCACAACGGTCAAATCAGTGCATTAAATCTCAATTTACGTGAAATAGAAAAAGGTAAAAATGTATATAAGAATGGAAAATGAAAATGACAACAATTGCCTTAAAAATAAAGAATATACATAAAAGCTCAAAAGGTGTATTCAAAACCTTGAATAATATTTTTGCCTGCCCTTTGACTTGCTACTCAACTGACATGGCTAGCTACTGTTGGAGAACTGGATCAAACGTGTCCTTCCAGAGGACTGCCATCAGGCAAATGCTGAACATGAAAAACTCCACCAAGTTCTGTAAAGGATGGTAGCCTATGTAGGTACTCTGCTGCAAGCCGCAGGAAGAGAGGTTCTCGCTATCCAATGGATGACATCCACTTCTTCAAATGTATAGTAGGTATAGCCTACCGCTTGTCTTCCCTGAATAGGGGAAAGGGGGATACCTAGTCAGTTGTACAACTGAATGCCTTCAACTGAAATGTGTCTTCCACATTTAACCCAACACCTCTGAAGGGCATGGCAGTTCTAAGGGCTCTATTCAATCTTTATCGTGGAAGCGTTACAGATTGCACAAGAGAAATTTAAAGGTAATTTCCAAGTGAGCCGACATACACCGAGTGTATAAACATTATGAACACCTTCCTAATATTGAGTTGCACCCCCTTATGCCTTCGGAACAGACTCAATTCGATGGGCCTTGGACTCGACAAGATGTCGAAAGCATTCCACAGGGATGCTGGACCATGTTGACTACAAGGCTTTCCACAGTGGTGTCAAGTTGGCTGGATGTCTGTTGGGTGGTGGACCATTCTTGATACATACTGTTGAGCGTGAAAAATCCAGCAGCGTTGCAGTTCTTGATACACTCAAACCGGTGCGCTACTACCATGCCCCTTTCAAAGGTACTTAAAACTTTTGTCTTGCCCATTCACCCTCTGAATGGCACACATACACAATCCATGTCTCAATTGTCTCAAGGCTTAAAAATCCTTCTTTACCCTGTCTCCTTCCCTTCATCTACACTGATTGAAGTGGATTTAACAAGTGGCATCAATAAGGGATCATAGCTTTCACCTGGTCAGTCTATGTCATAGAAAGAGCAGGTATTCTTAATGTTTTGTATACTCAGTGTACGCAGCTTCACTGTGAATGCAGTCTCCATTGATGCGGGAATATTGCCTTTAAATTTAAATCACGCTGTAACGCTGAACTTTACAGATTGAATAGAGCCCTACTACTATAGCCATATCTAGTCCAGATGCCAAGGTTTATGTTTTGATTGTAAAGTTTGCACATAGATGGAGACTCAAATGACTCAGACTCCAGCCACCCAAGTCATAGACTGTTCTCTTTGCTACCACACGAACAGCTTCTACCCCCAAGTCATAAGACTGCTAAATAGTTATCCAAATAGCTACCCAGACTATCTGCATTGTCCCCCTTTGCACTAACTCTTTTGACTCATCACATACACTGCTGCTACTGCTTATTATCTATCCTGTTATGTAGTCACTTTACCACTACATACAGTATATGTATATATCTACCTCAATTACCTTGTACCCCTGCACATTGACTCAGTACTGGTACCCAGTGTAAATAGCCAAGTTATTGTTATTTCCTTGTGTTATCCTTCTATTATTTTTCTCTTTGCATTGACGGGAAGAGCCCTTAAGTAAGCATTTCACTGTTAGTCTACACCTGTTATTTACGAAGCATATGACAAATAACATTGGATTTAATATACAATATCAGTCAAAAGTTTGGACACAACTACTCATTCCAGGGTTTTTCTTATTTTTTTGCTATTTTCTACATTGTAGAATAATAGTGAAGACATCAAAACTATGAAATAACACATGGAATCATGTCGTAATCAAAAAAGTGTTAAAGAAATCTAAATATATTTTATATTTGAGATTCTTCAAAGTAGCCTTGATGACAGCTTTGCACACTCTTGGCATTCTCTCAACCAGCTTCACCTGTAATTCTTTTCCAACAGTCATAAAAGAGATCCCAAATATGCTGAGTACTTGTTGGCTGCTTTTCCTTCACTCTGCAGTCCAACTCATCCCAAACCGTCTCAATTGGGTTGAGGTCGGGTGATTGTGAAGGTCAGGTCATCTGATGTCACCTCGAATGCATTTCAATTAACAGGTGTGCCTTGTTAAAAGTTAATTTGCGTTTGAGCCAATTAGTTGAGTTGTGACAAGGTAGGGGTGGTATACAGAAGATTGCCCTATTTGGTAAAAGACCAAGTCCATATTATAGCAATAACAGCTCAAATAAGCAAAGAGAAATGAAATCATTACTTTAAGACATGAAGGTCAGTCAATCTGGAAAATTTCAAGAACTTTGAAAGTTTCTTCAAGTGCAGTTGCAAAAACCATCAAGCGCTGTGATGAAACTGTCTCAATTGAGGACCGCCACAGAAAAGGAAGACCCAGAGCTACCCCGGGATACAAACTAGTCACCTTTCTGCGAAATATCGTTCACATAACAGCAGAATGCAGCACACGACTGAAGAGAAAAGAGACCACCAATTTTATAGTTACAGCATCAGCGCCTGCTCTGGAAAGACAGCAGAGAGTAGAAAGGCAGTTTGCCATTTACAGCAGCGCGTCCCCTGAACAATAACGAAGAGGTAGGTGAAAAGCCTGACTACGGAGACGGGGTGAGAAGGTGATGAAGCATCCTTCATGAGCTGTAACAGAAAAACAACTGGCATTTGGGAAGTTTGAGGTGAGGGAGAAAGTGTAGTGGGACAAGTACTATTATTGTTAGCATTTTTAAGTAATGTTATCTTGCTAGCTGGAACGAATTCTCCGTAAGCTAGCCAGAGAAATGTTGAGCAACATTAGCCAACTTAACTGATCAAATAATTTAGTTTATGGTGGGAAAATTAGCTGGCTAATAAAGTCAGTCAGCTAACGTTAGCTAGCAAACGTGAGCTAACCATCAGGTGAGCTAACCAATTTGCTATAGTATTAACTTAACTGGTATAACGTTACGACTCCTTGCCGTTCCTGAAGTTATAAAGCGTTAGTTGCTTACTGAACCCTGGCAATCTATGCGAAATGTTGACTAGTTAACTAGCTAATGAACTAACTACTATCTGTGAACTTGTGTTTTCCCTCTACAATATGTGGTTAATGTTCAGAATGAGAGAATTAGGTAAAAATGAGGTGTTGCTTGTTAAACAAGTGGATTGGGGCTCCCGAGTTGCGCGACGGTCTAAGGCACTGCATTTCAGTGCTAGAGGCGTCACTACAGACACCCTGGTTCGAATGCAGGCTGTATCACATCCATTGGGATTGGCAGTCCCATAGGTGTAGCTAGGCCTGGCTTAAGCTGGATGCCACTATAGAGGTGAAAGGAACACCACACACTTCCCCTCTATCTCACTATTCCAATACAGTGGATAAAAAGGGGTATGCCAGGTGTACTCTCTGCCTGAAAGAGATCAATTATGTCAACAAAGGGTCTCATGCTCTGCGGCTGGCACATTGTAGAACAGATGTCTACAGGCAGAAAGTGTACAATGTAATAACCTGCAGTGGAGCCCAAAGATATTGATTTTGTGTTGAACTTCACTGTACAACTTGTGTGTGAGTGGGGGGGGGGGTAATTAAATGTTTTACTCGGTAATCGTTATTTTTGCACACGTGTAGTCTTGTGCACTTGATCAATGTCTACCATAGTGGTCACTATAATAGAACAATAGAGCAATAATAGAGCCTTCATGGTTGAATTGCTGCAAAGAAACCACTACTAAAGGACACCAATAATAAGAAGACACTATCTTGGGCCAAGAAACACGAGCAATGGACATTAGATCTGTCCTTTGGTCTGATGAGTCCAAATTTGAGTCTTTGTGAGACGCAGAGTAGGTGAACAGATGATCTCTGTTTGTGTGGTTCCCACCGTGTAGCATGGAGGAGGAGTGATGGTGTGGGGTTGCTTTGCTGGTGACTGTCAGTGATTTATTTAGAATTCAAGGCACACTTAACCAGCATTGATACCACAGCATTCTGCATCCCATCTGGTTTGCGCTTAGTGGGACTATAATTTGTTTTCAACAGGACATTGACCCAACACACCTCCAGGCTGTGTAAGGGCTATTTGACCAGGAAGGAGAGTGATGGAGTGCTGCATCAGATGACCTGGCCTCCACAATCACACAACCTCAACCCAATTGACATGATTTGGGATGAGTTGGACCGCAGAGTGAAGGAAAAGCAGCCAAGTGCTCAGCATATGTGGGAACACCTTCAAGACTGTTGGAAAAGCATTCCAGGTGAATCTGGTTGAGAGAATGCCAAGAGTGTGCAAAGCTGTCATCAAGGCAAAGGGTGGCTACTTTGAAGAATCTCAAATATAAATTATATTTTGATTTGACACTTTTTTGGTTACTACATGATTCCATATGTGTTATTTCATAGTTTTAATGTCTTCACTATTATTCTGCAATGTAGAAAATAGTAAAAAATAAAGCAAAACTCTTGAATGAGTTGGTGTTTGCAAACCTTTGACTGGTACTGTATATTTTCCACATCAGATAGGCATGCACGGACACACACACTATGTAATTCCCTCTTCCTTTTATTCATTCTACTTCTTCCTCTCACACTATTTCCATGAACAGTGAAATGGGAGCTATGTACTATGATAGTGTTGTTACACATACAGACAAGATGGAGAATTCAACACTTCTAAGCTTACTAAATAATAAACTTTGGTAGAAAGCTGCAAAATATCATCGTAAATATATTTCCTCCGAAGGCCTTGACAGTCCTGTAAGCTGGCAAACTGTACACTATAACAACGGAGGAGAGGGAGGAGAGAATATTACAAATTTAAATATTATTCCAAACAGATTTTGAATGCCACTGACTGATAGACTGGCATAATGACAGAAACAACGGTTTTAATAGCTAGCAAACACGGCGAGAATAATAGAGCAGAACACAAGAGGAGAGGACAATGACAAGTCTCAAAATGGATGTATAATTTGAGAGTTCAATTAAAAATGGCCTTTTGAGAGAACATGACTATGAAGGTATTTATCTTCAACTTTTCTAAACAAAAGCTAGTTTCAAATGTCAATTTCAACATCAACCTTTTTTGTGTGGAAAAATACCCCATTAAAACCTAATGTCCAGCTTTACAAAGGTCTGTGCAATTTTTACACCTGTTATTTCCCGAGGTGAACAAAGAACAAAAGCTAAGCTAGAAACATTAAACGTTTTTATTACCATTTATGTTTCATTCCTTATTCCTTATTAGTGAACCTGTCCACAGAGCGCAAGTGATTTTCTTCAACAAATCTCCTTCGAAGTTGTATTTCTTATGACAACCCATTGACCGTCAATCACTTGAACTGTACAAGAACGGACTAAAACCACTACAGAAATCAAATCAAACTTTATTTGTCACATGCGCCGAATAAAACAAGTGTAGACTTTACTGTGAAATGCTTACTTACAAGCACTTAACCAACAGTGCAGTTGAAGAAGACGAAAATATTTACCAAGTAGGCTAAAATAAAAAGTAACACAATAAGAATAAGAATAACGAGGCTATATACAGGGGGCACCGGTACTGAGTCAGTGTGCGGGGGGGGGGGCAATGTAAATTGTCCGGTGGGGTTTTTGTATGAATTGTTCAGCAGTCTAATGGCTTTGGGCTAGAAGCTGTTGAGGAGCCTTTTGGTCCCAGACTTGGCGCTCCGGTACCGCTTGCCGTGCGGCAGAGAAAACAGTTTATAACTTGGGTGACTGGAGTCTCTGACAATTTTATGGGCTTTCCTCTGACACCGCCTATTATATAGGTCCTGGATGGCAGGAAGCTTAGCCCCAGTGATGTACTGGGCCGTTCGCACTACCCTCTGTAACAACTTACGGTCAGATGCTAAGCAGTTGCCATACCAGGCGGTGATGCAACCGGTCAGGATGCTCTCGATGGTGCAACTGTAGAGCCTTTTGAGGATCTGGGGGCCCATGCCAAATCTTTTCAGTCTCCTGAGGGGGAAAAGGTTTTGTCGTGCCCTCTTCACGGCTGTCTTGGTATGTTTGGACCATGATAGTTCATTGGTGATGTGGACACCAAGGAACTTGAAACTCTCAACCCACTCCACTACAGTCCCGTCGATGTTAATGGCGGGCCGAACTCTTCCTGTAGTCCACGATCAGCTCCTTTGTCTTGCTCACATTGAGGGAGAGGTTATTGTCCTGGCACCACACTGCCAGTTCTCTGACCTCCTCCTTATAGGCCGTCTCATCGTTGTCGGTGATCAAGCTTACCACTGTTGTGTCGTCAGCAAACCTAATGATGGTGTTGGAGTCGTGTTTGGCCACGCAGTCATTGCTAAAACAAGGAAATGCTCATTTTACAACAATTGTTCAAAGTGTGTTTTAATGTGTTTATTAAAGCTTTTGGCTCAATTGAACTATTTCTAACAATCAGTAAATACCTGCTAGAATCATATTACAAAACGGTTTTCTGTTGTCCACACTTGCTTCAAGATGTCCACCATTGTTCCTGTATCCAAGAAAGCAAAGGTTACTGATCTAAATGTCATCATGAAGTGCTCTTTTTTGTAAAAAAAAAAAAAAGTTTTATTATACAATACAAAACATACACATAAAAACGACAACATGCTGACATACAAACATCCACAGCCTCATGAAGTGCTTTGCGAGGCTAGTTAAAGACCATATCACCTCCACCTTACCCGACACCCACTACAATTTGCATACCGCCACAACAGATCCATGGAAGACAAAATCGCCATTGCACTGCATACTTTCCTATCCAACCTTGACAAGAGTAATACCTATGTGAGAATGTTGTTCATCAACTACAGCTCAGCATTCAACACCATAGTGCCCTCCAAGCACATCACTAAGCTCAGGACCCTGGGTCTGAACCCCTCTCTGTCTAACTAGACTTCCTGATGGGCCAACCCCAGGTGGTGAAGGTACTCCACGTTCACACATGACTGCATGGCAACGCACGTCTCCAACTTAATGATCAAGTTTGCTGACGACACAGTGGTAGGCCTGATTACCAACAATGACGAGACAGCCTACAAGGAGGAGGTGAGAGCCCTGGCGAAGTGGTGCCAGGAAAATAACCTCTCCCTCAATGTCAACAAAACGAAGGAGCTGTTTATGGACTACAGGAGACAGCCGAGAGAGCACGCCCCCATCCACATCGACGGGGCCATAGTGGAGAGGGTCAAAAGCTTCAAGTTCCTCGGAGTGCAAAGTTCCTACGGAAAACCTGAAATGGTCCCGATACACTGATACCGTGGTGAAGGGGCAACAGCACCTCTTCAACCACAGGAGGCTGAAGAAATTTGGCTTGGACTTTAAGACCATCTCAAACTTCTACAGATGCACCATTGAGCCCCATTCTGTCGGGCTGTATCACCACCTGGTACAGCAACTGCACCTCCAGCAACCACAGGGCTCTCCAGAGGGTGGTGCAGTCTTGCCCAGCGCATCACCTGGGGCACAATGCCTACCCTCCAGGACCCGGTGTCACAGGAAGGCCAAGAAGATCATCAAGGACCTCAGCCACCCGAGCAACGGCCTGTTCACCCTGCTACCATCTAGCAGGCGGAGATTTTTCATTACATTTAAGTCATTTAGCAGACGCTCTTATCCAGAGCGACTTACAGTAGAGAATGCATACATTTTCATACATTTCATTTCATGCATTTTTTTTTTGTTGTAGTGGCCCCCTGTGGGAATCAAACCCACAACCCTGGCGTTGCACACACCATGCTCTACCAACTGAGCCACAGGGATTGATAGTACAGGTACATCAAAGCTGATGGCCTATCTCTAGGCCATCAGACTGTTAAACAGTCATCACTAGCCGGCCTAGATTCAATCAGATCAAGCATTAACTGGCGATAGCAGACACCCGCATAGCGGATGTTTTGGCGGTGTTGGAGGTGGAACTGCATTGGGTAAAATAGGTGAGCAGCTGCTCTTGCCATCATTGTCATGAAGCCACACCCGCCCCACTCGCGTTAGAAGTTCAGAATGCGAGTATTAGCTATATAGAAATAATTACACTCTATCATCCTAATCAAGGTGTAAATTAAATCTCATCTTCCAGTGTTCAAACTTGTAAACAAGGCTGCATGGGACTACTCTTAATGCGACTCCGTGCAGCCAAGAGCAATGTCCAGGTGTTGTTTCTACATTATTTCAATGAAATTACATTGAACCAATGTGGAAGACGTTGAATTGACATTTGTGCCTAGTGGGATAGTGTATTCTTGACATAGCTCATCCTATACAACTACATACACCGTATATTGTAGATATTGTCTATACACACCCTGTATTAATATTCCAGACTCTGACATTGCTCGTTTCTTAATTTCTTGTTTATTTTGTTTTGTCGCGGCACCTGCTTTAACATCTGCTAATCTCTGTACTAATAAACTTTGATTTGATTTTAAATGTTTATTTAAAATGTTGGAGGGGGGAGGATTAAATGATGGAGAAACCATTTGTCCTTCTGTCTTTTTGTATATATTGTGCTGCTTTACCAACAGGGGTGGTTACCCACCATAATGAAACAAACAATAATGAACCAACAATTGCTGCAATCTCTAAATCATGCATTATTTAACAGCAAATCATACCAAAGCATATTTGCAGTATTTTCAAGAATGCCTCACAATACAGGTATTTACAAAAGTAAGTACAGTTACGTTCATGGCGTTCTAACAACGTGACAGAAATATTTGATTATTCAACCATGACTAAGGGTAGTAAACATGACTTCTCTGTACTCATGAAACTAGTAGGTCTAATAATTTGACCTCGGCTGGTGTTTGGCTATTCTGAGACATGTGCAGTCAAATCTTGGCAGTTGTCTATAATTTCTATTAAATCACTTTTTTATTGCACTTATTCTAGAAACACATTTGAACATCAACATAGGTCATTTTCATTGATAATATCTACTTCCTTACATTTATATTTTAGTCATTTAGCAGACGCTCTTATCCAGAGCGATTTATAATTAGTACTTCTTAGCCAAACAAAATAAAACATAACTGCTTAATCACTTGTTTCTTAAAAGCAAAGGAAATACATGCAAGCTTTGCACTGTTTACAAAACACTAGTCACTATGAGTCACAGAGTTCACACTTTTAGCAAACGTCTGACGTTGGACGAGACACAGGGCAGGGAACATTCCCACAATAATGACAGGGTAGTGTCATGGTTGCAGAGAGTTCCATTTTAATCCAGTCAATTCAGGAAATGGATTGACACTCCAATAACGAATTAAAAGTTTCCCAATATTTCGACCTTGGTGAATACTGAATTTCAACTCACTTCCTGAATTGACTGAGTTGAAATAGGCCTCAACCTAAGATGAGTGTACAGGTGTGAGAGTCGGAGGCAGGGGGGCCTAGTCCTTTCTAGGGGGCTTTGACCGGGTAGAGTTGTATTCTAGGTGGTTTTGACCAGGTCGTAGACGTGGATGTGGAAGTCATCGTCGTATTTGATGTAGTAGACGGAGGGTTTGGCTGGAACCTGGTAGATAACCAGCCCCGTCCTTTTCACGCCCTTATCCGTGACGTACTCCACCTGCTTACCCACAAGGCTCTCTGTCTCCTCGCCTGGCTTCCTGTCTGCAGGCAGTAGGTGTTTGTTCTCTGGGAAACGAGAAAATAATATGAGGAAGAAAGAACAGAGAGAATGAAAAAAGAGAATTTGCATATGCTGTCATCTGCCCTTTTACTTCACATACCAAAACAAATACTTCATCCTCATTCAGGTAGCCTGCTCAGAAGCTAAGCTATTTATTTGCCTTTACTTAACCAGGTACGTAATTGAGAACACACTCTCTTTTACAATAACAACCTGAACAGGGAATGAGCACAGGGTATGTTTGTATGTGTTCCAGTTCTCATGCTCAATAGACTGCAGCCTATTAAAAACTCAAGTCTATTTCACCCAGTATCCTCACAAGATTTACATGACCTCCTATTTTCTCATATGCTTTCAGTCACCTGCCTTCCATTTAGCTTGACAACAATTACTTCACCACAGGTGGTCATAGTACTCTCGACATCACTCCCTTCCTATGTCCCTATTCCAACTTCAGTGCTGTACGCAGGAAACTCCAGTACTATGCTTTCTTAAGAAGATAAGATACTGTAGAGCTATACCAATATGAGTGTACCCTTGACAATCAAAAGGACCACCATCCCCATTACTATGTTAAATGAGGTTTCCCTCTGGTCAGCACTAACATTGCATAATTCCTGAGATTATCATAATAGGCTATTTGAGAGGGAATGATAATTATCTCTGGCAGTGTCTGAGAATGTTTAATCTTTCATTTGTATAGTCCAGATTTATCAGTGGACCGATTATCTCTCTGTATTGCCCTTCCCTCTTTTTACAGGATTAGGGAATTAGCTGATTCCAGCCAAAGAAAACAAAACAAACACCCCAAAACAAATAAAATATTTTACCTGCTTCAGGGAGGATGCGGAGGTCTCCGTCCTTATAGTCGTCCCACAGCTGGTACATGTAGAGCACAGGGTCCTTCTCATAGGTGATGTAGTACCAGTTGGTCATGATGGGGGCGCGAGACAGCACCATGCCCCGCCACTCGTTCTTCTCACCGTCCTCCTTCTCAAACAGGTGCTCCACAGCCTTGCCCACCAGCTCTGGCGCATCATGGGGAACCTTGATCTTGTTGTTTACTATTGGGGTAAACCACAGGTTTTATAGTGTTGAAAATAACTCAAATAGCAACGTGGTTAAGCAGACTGAGTTGGGAAAGGTAGAGGGAATAGCATTGCTTTTTTTGTGTACTTTGGGGGGTGACTAGAGGCGGAAACATTAAGACAAGAGGGGAAAACACAAATACTCAATTTCAAAACCACTCCTAAGCACTTGTGTAGATCTGAATGGCATGGATAGCTGTATAGGTCTAATCCTACACAATCCTTCCACATTGACACATATTCAGTAGAAGCGAGGTGCTAGGGTTCATAATGGGATTGAGTACAATTATATTGCACGGAGTTGTGGTTTGTTGTACGGAAGAAGAATACAATTATCAATGTGGGGAAATTACACATGATAAGGCAATGGTAGGTCATTAACTTGGGGATAAGGAGAGTAAAGGGAGATAAGGGTATACAGGCTTTTCTATACAATTATGCTAATCATTAAGGCCTTGATATGATTCATCTGTTATGTACATGCTGGCCTGGAGCAAAGACCTGCACACACAGTAGCTCTTGTGTATTTTGTAGATAGACTGACTGGATTTCCGATTGGTGAACAGCGTTTAGCAAACTGAGACAACTTTGAAAACAAAATGTAAATATACGTTGTTTTAAACTTCCTAAAGTTACATTAATTACTCAGCCGGATATCTTAACCATATGGGAGAAATCTGTTACGCTACCATTAAGGCAGAAAATAACCCGGATGGAGATTCGCTTTGACAAAAACGAGACTGACGGTATAATGGAATAATTGAAGATGCTCAATGCGAAAATGGTCACAATGCAAAAAACTCTTGAAAAGCAAATAAACAGCAAGGTCGACAGCCTTCGTGACAACGTGGAGAAGCTGGTCATAGAAAATCAAAATCTCATGAAAACCGATTTGGAGCAGAAAGCCAAATAAATCTGTGAAGATATTGACCTGGATATAGCTCTCCTGAGTTCAAGAATGGGCAGTATCGAGGACAAAAATGTAACACAACAAGAACCCAACTAAACAGTTCGACCCAGACGTATCTATAATAGTAACCTTACAAGGATAACAAAGATACGGCAGAAAAGGAGGGGAGCTGTCACCGGTGCCAGAGTTGGTGGCCACCGAAAGAATGACAGCAAGAGAACGTTGACCAGGAGTCGTGAAGGTCGCATTAAAGATAAAGTGGATGTCCTCCGGCTACAGCATCATCGGCCCACACAGATGGAATCATCGAACTCAACTTCAAAACAGAGATTTCTACATTTCGGGGTATGGGAGTATGATGAAGCAGTTCTCCTGATGCCGAGGGCGACCACAGATGCCGGGACTCACAGATCATGTCCAGGAAGGCTGAGAACCATCTGCCCAGTCCGTAAATGCTTAACAATTGTATTTAATTCACTGGAACGTTAATGGATGGACGACCTCAAATTCTACACTTAGAACATTACTACTGCAGGCCCTAAACCCTGACTATTTATCTGAATGAAACTCATTTGTCTGGCGACTCCACTATTGACTTGGATGGTTATTCTTGGTTTGGACACAACCGAAACGTTCATATAAGAGCAAGAGCCCCTAAAGCTTCAGGTGGCATCTGACTTTTTTAGGAACAAATTGAACAATATAGAGTGAACATTGTGGACAAGTCAATGGATGGAATAATTGGTGTAAGATTTGAACACCGTGTGTCTAGTTAAATAAAAAAAACATTATTTTGTTATTTTGTCTTGTTATTTACCACCAGAGGGTTCTACAAGGGGAACTCTCCACTTGTTGGAGCAGGTGTATTCTCTGGACGCTGAAAGTATTCACACCCCTTGACTTTTTCCAAATTTTCTTGTGTTACAGCCTGCATTTAAAATGGATTAAATTGGGATTTTGTGCCACAAGCCTACACACAATACCCTCTTCATATATTCAAGCATGGTGGTGGCTGCATCATGTTATGGATGTGCTTGTCATTGGCAAGGACTAGGGAGTTTTTCTTAGGATAAAAAAAGAAACAGAATAGAGCTAAGCACAGGCAAAATCTTAGAGGAAAACCTGGTTCAGTCTGCTTTCCAACAGAAACTAGGAGACAAATTCACCTTTCACCAGGACAATAACCTAAAACACAAGGCCAAATATATACTGGAGGTGCTTACTAAGACGACATTGAATGGTCATTAGTGGCCGAGTTACAGTTTTGACTTAAATCAGCTTGAAAATCTATGGCAAGACTTAAAAGTGGCTGTCTGGCAATGACCAACAACCAACTTAACTGATCTTGAAGAATTTTCAAAAAATAAAAATGGGCAAATATTGTACAATCCAGGTGTGCAAAGCTCTTAGAGACTTACCCAGAAAGACTCAACTGTAATCGCTGCCAAAGGTGATTCTAACATGTATTGACTCAGGGGTGTGAATACTTATGTAAATTAGATATTTCATTTTCAGTACATTTGCAAAATGTTTTAAAACATGTTTTCATGTTGTCATTGTGAGGTAGATGGGTGAGAAAAATATATATATTTAATACATTTTGAATTCAGCATGTAACACAACATGTGGAATAAGTCAAGGGGTATGAATACTTTCTGAAGGTACTGTGTGTGTATATATATATATATATATATATATATATATATATATATATATATATATATATATATATATATATATATATATATATATATATATATATATATATATATATATATATATATATATATATATATATATATTCGGTGACCTGAACAGTCGCATCTCTTAACTGAAAGATTGTATAATTGACATTGATGTTATTGCACCTAAAGTTGCTTTAGACACAGGTTTAAATAGGCACGAGTTATCAAAAGGATTCCAAATGCTGCATTCTGGATGGTAGATTATCACCACAAAATGATCATTTTGTCAACAAAGTAAAAAGCAGTCGTCGACTATATTATAACACCTCATGACCATCTGAATTAATGTGTGGAGTTGAATGTGATTACCTCAACTGAGCGTGTGGAAAGTAAAGGTCCTGATTGGAGACTGTAGTAAACTGCCTGATCCTTCATTGTTGTTTCTGAAATTCATGGTGGGAAACTATACTGGGGAGGAAGGTGATGTAGGCTTATCGAAGTCAAGTGCAAATCAGTCCAAAAGAAGGCCTAGAAACCTACCTGACCATTTTCTTTTATCTGACATGTGCTGTACTGTTCTTATGGACCTTATTGATAACCTGGAAGCTTACCAGAAAACACAATATAATATTTATCAGTGGTATAGCCAGTTCTGTGATGTACTACATGATGCAATGGAAAAGTGTTTACCTGTTCAAATCAGTATCATCCAAGCCTAAGAGACCTCAACAAATTGGTAAACCGTATTGGAATAAAGAGTTAAGTCATTTATGATTTGTAATGAGTGTTGCAGAAAATATGTTTTATAAAATGTAACGACCAATCAATGAGAAGAGGTTTAAGGGAAGAGTTTAAACAGCATCAACATATGTTTGACAACAAGCTAAGAGGCAATTCAGAAGCGGCAAGCACTGCATCTTGAGCAACTGCAAAGTAACAACCCTCAGCAATTTTGGAATGAAATCAATAAACTGGGTCCGAAAAGAGTTCCAGTATGAATTCCAATGGAAATCATACTGGAAAATGATCAACTTGAACATAAGAAGAATTGTGTATTAGATAACTGGGAGAATGATTTTGTTAACCTATTTTCAGGCAATAATATACCATCTGTGCTTGATGATTAATTATAAATTATACATGTAACTTAACAATTGTATTGGAAAATGAGATGAATAGGGCTGGATACACCTCAAACATTCTCCTGAATTGACTTTGGAGGAAGTTAGGAAGGCTGTTGAGAAAGTAAAATAAGAAAAGCAATAGGAATAGCAGAGTTGCCAAATGAAGTCCTAAAGTCTACTAGGTTACTGCAGACTCTATTTTGTCTTCTACTATTGTACCCGGATTATATTGTCCTCATTGCAGAAAGCGGTTTTGATTTGCAATGCATGCAGAACACAGTCAATCTCTGGTGTACCAAATGGAGATGAATGATTAACCAAGATAAAACCTAGATAGTGCACTTTAAAAAAATACAGTAAGAAGTTTTCATGAATTCTCGTTTGAAGCAATGCCCCTAAAATACACTAGCTCATATAAATACATTGGTTTCCTTTTGATGAATGTATGACCTTTAAAGAGGATAGCATGTTGGGGTCTGTTGTAAGTACACTGAAAGTCTGTAAAAACCTGGGCTATTGTACATATTCACAGCTCTTTAGTTCATGTGTGTCCTATACTATGCTGCTGGAATCAGGGGTTTTATAGAATCCAAAACAGCTGACTCTATTCAGAATAGAGCCATACAATGTTTTCTGGGAGTGCGTAAGTTTGCTCCAAGCCTTGCTATTCAAGGAGACATGGGTTGGGAACTCTGTGAAATAAGACAGAGGGGTGAAATGATTAGGTTATGGAACCGCCTTATCAATATTCCAGTGGACAGAACAACAAAAATGGATTTCAACTGGGATAAAACACACAACTACCCTTGGACAATGGAACTCGATGCCATCTACAACACTTATTTAGAAACAAGTTAGGATGCAATATGATCAAACACAAGTTAACCCTTAGCTACAATGAAAAATGGTCAACTGACATATGGCTAAACCAAAACTCTGAACTTACAACCAGATCAAAAACAGCTACAATCTATGACCTTATGTCACCTCTCACCTAACCAAAAACAAAAAGGTCCTTGTTTGCCCAGTTGAGAACCAGGATACTGCCTCTGGCAATTTGAAGTGCGTAGGTTCAATGCCATTGATGAAGAAGAGTGACTATGTACTATCTGGGATTTAGGAGGTTGAGAATGAAGTGCACATTTTATTGTTTTGTACTTTATATGATGATTTGAGAGCTATACTGTTTGCTAAAATGTTGCAAAGAAAACAGGAACTATTCTGGATTAAAAAAAATATTTAAAAAATGGCAATTTACGAAAAATTGTATTCCTGGTTGTAAATTGTATCTCCAAAGCTTGGAAGATGCAACACGATAAGTTGTATACTTGAAAGGTTTTCATCAGATACTTTTTTCCTAAATAGCCATTTTCTGTATACATTAAAGTTTTTGGCCAGATCAGGACCTAACATAAGGACAACTCAAGCGTATGCTGTTCTGTTCTTCTGAAATAGACTACATTTTCTTCATACCATGTTTCTTTAGACCTTTCTAAAATAAATCATGGATTTTGTGTTAAGGTGTAGGCTATATTACAGGGATTTATTAGACTTTCTATAATATAGATGTTTCAAAGTTCTGCATCAGTGGCTTGTAGACTACGTGTGGAAGCCAGGAGAGGCTAAATGTGTTTATGTTCATTAACGGTCAATTACCGTGAGACCGGCAGTTATTTGCTTGACAATCACTGACTGACTAAATTTCGTGACCGCCTACTCATGATCAACCTGGTTAAATAAAAGCTTCAACATACTCAAATAGCAAGCCAACCCACCGACTTTCTCTGTTAAAACCTGGAGGTTGGCCACTCGCTCATCCTTGAACAGCTCAATGCCATAGACGCAGTCGAATCCGTCGTATTTGACCATGTAGAGGGAGGTGTTGACGGTGAGGCGCTCCAGCACTGTGCCTTTCCACTTGGTCAGGTTGCCCTTCTCCCTCCAGTTGTGCTCAATCCGCAGGCCCAGCAGGTTGTTAGGGTCCGGGGTCGATGACAGAGACGAACCTGAACTCTCACTCAGCTCACCGCTGCTACGCTTTCTGAGGGGAAGGGATAGAAGAATATAGGCTCTTCATCTATGTCTGTAATGACTTTTTCGTTATGTGTCAGACCCCAGTAAGACTAGCTGTCGCCATTGGCGTCGGCTAATGGGGATCCTAATAAATAAATAAAAAATGAATCTGTAGCTAGAGGACTTCTGCTCTCTCCAGGAGTAGCTAAGTATCAGTTTTTGTCTTAATCAGTTGTTGCCCTGTCTTTTGTTGGCTAGTGCCATTACTTTTTTCATACTAGCACTTTGCTGATAACTATATTGAGGTAAAACTTACTATGATTGTGATATGTGGTTGTCTAACTTAGCCATCTTTACACTAACTGTAAGTCGCTATGGATAAGAGCATCTGCTAAATGATAAATGACAAATGTAAACGTGTAAAATAAGTTCAACCCACTGGGCACAGACGTCAATTCACAGTCTATTCCACATTGGTTCAACATAATTTTGTTGAAATGACGTGGAAACAACGTTAATTCAACCATCGTATGCCCAGTGGGCAAATTCAGGTTCAAGCAAACCAGGAAACACACAAAACAGTACTAGAATATCAGTGAAATAACCAAGAACAGGTGATTCAACCTACCTGCCCCTTTTCTTGGACATATTTCCATAAATTCACACAATCCTGTGGGTAGAGGGCAAAGAGTGTATTTTACAACACAAAAACATTTAATAATCTCAATCTTGAGAAAGTAACTTGATACAATGGTATTGCGTGTTGGATTATGAGTTTATATTTTACTAGGTTATATGGATAACACATGGACAGTGTCTTGAGGAGCAGAAACACCTATATTCAAGTTACAAAGGAAGAAGGCACACATATTTACCTGGGGATTCTGGACACTCATAACAATATCGCCTAAATTACAGTGTTTTCATATCGCATAATTATGGTTACATAAACTATGCTATCCCCCACAACCAACAAACCCACACACACCAACGTAGTCTACAAGTAGTCCAACAGGATTGGTTATTTTACCCATGTAGCCTAGTAGTTTCCCGCGAGTAGACCACAGGCGTTTTTACATTGTAGCCATACCGGATGTCAACAAACAACAATGTCGCCCTCCCTCTCGCTGCATAACCTCTTTCAACTTCTGCCAGTGCAATTCCCTATACAATCATGTCGCGTCTCTAGTGTCATTTCGCTGCGACCAAGTTTCGTAAAATTGTAGCAATTAGATTTTTCTGGACTAGACAAGAGATATTCCTGGCGACAGACATAATCAAGTTGAAGCCATCCTGTAAGCAGAGGTGTTCAGATGTCATTTTTGTTCAGATGTTGACAATTGTTTTTCAAAGGCGCGCGTGCATATTTGAGACATCAACGTCGATGTAACAATCAACGTCATGTTATCATGTATAGGCTACAGTGAGGTTGTTTTGTGACATAAAACTGACCACTGGTCTACAGTAAAACGACCAGTGCGGTATTCACATTTGCATTACAATAGCGCACGCAACAGGCGAAATTGACGCACTGGAGGGCTTGAATTACAGTAGGGCTATACTCTAGTGTAGTAAAACGATTATTAAAGTAGAATGAATATTTAGACAGAGTTACCTGGGCACTATTTTCATATCTACTTCCCTCTGCTGAGCAGAATCCACCTCATGAAAGCTACAAGGAAATAGTCTTACTACGGGAACTACAACTACCAAGATAGGTCTATGCCTAAACGAACTGTTCATTAAATCTGTGTACTTCTCAAAGGACGCTGGGAGTTGGTGTCCATTACGTCACTCACCATAAAGCCATGGAAAGTGATTGGGTGCTGTATCTCACAAAGGAGCGGACATGTTTTAATTTAGCATAAATCTACAGTGAGGCTTTGGCAAGCCTCTAAAGATTCCGTATGTATCTATTTTGCATATCTGGTAGTAAACTTGGCGGCCAATAGGCTACGTAGGTTGAACTAACCTACATTTCCCACCATGCAATACATTTTGTGGATTGTCTTTCCCAATATTCGTTATCTCTCTCTCCGCCTCTCGCAATCCCAGACTGCTGTGTCCGTACTGTACATAATCAACTAGAGCTACAGAGCAAACTCAGAAAAGACAGCTAGCTAATTGACACAGGACCTCTGAATCTCAATGGATGTGATCAGTCATGTCCAAAAGGAGGCTTCTAAATATCTCACTCAAATGGTGGAAAACGTATACAATTTTCATACTTGAGTAAAAGTAAAGATACCTTAATAGAAAATGACTCAAGTAAAAGTGAAAGTCAATCAGTAAAATACTACTTGAGTAAAAGTCTAAAAGTCTTTGGTTTTAAATATAGTTAAGTATCAAAAGTAAATGTAATTGCTAAAATATCCGCCAGAAGTCCGCCAGATCAGTGGAATGACCAAGGGTGTTCTCTTGATAAGTGTGTGAATAAGACAATTTTCCTGTCCTGCTAAGCATTCAAAATGTAATGAGTACTTTTGGGTGTCAGGGAAAATGTATGCAGTAAAAAGTACATTATTTTCTTAAGGAATGTAGTGAAGTAAAAGTAAAAGTTGTCAAAAATATAAATAGTCAAGTAAAGTACAGATACCCCAGAAAACGACTTAAGTACTTACACCACTGTTGGCTGGCAGCAATGATTTATTATGTTTTATTTAACTCAGTATTTTAGAACAGATAATATGCATACAGTGTTACTATTCATTCTATCATTGAGCTTATTAATTAAAACCATGCTAAACCATACGTACAATTTTCACCCCCATCAGGTATCTGTCAAAATGTCAAGGAGGCTAAACCAAGTAAAATAAATGTTACATTACAGTAGCAAAGATTATGTAATAGGGATCATAAGTTTCCACATCTCTCCATTTTCCCTGGCCTCCTCCAGTGGCCAAACATGGCAGGAGATAGAGTCTAATCATGTGGAGGGTGGAGGATCATAAACCACTGTCCAGTCCAAGTCCTGTGATGGATCTAACAAATACCTGCCTTGTCAAATAAATGACATAAGAAAAATACTCTGTACTGTTAGCTGCTAAGGAGGCCGGATAAACCACTACATCTGATCAAAGTTGGCCTACTCAAGAAACTCCTCGACAGATACTGTAAGTTCTAGTTTTTACCACTAGATGTCAGACACAGTCTATGTCACAGCAGACCATTCATAAAAAGCTATTAGGTGAACAGTAGGTAAGTAAAGAAATAAAACAACAGTAAAAATATACATTAGCGAGGCTATAAAAGTAGGGAGGCTACATACAGACACCGGTTAATCAGGCTGATTGAGGTAGTATGTACATGTAGATATGGTTAAAGTGACTATGCATATATGATGAACCGAGAGTAGCAGTAGCGTAAAAGAGGGGTTGGTGGGCGGCGAGACACAATGCAGATAGCCCGGTTAGCCAATGTGCGGGAGCACTGGTTGGTCAGCCCAATTGAGGTAGTATGTACATGAATGTATAGTTAAAGTGACTGGGTTGGACAGACTTTCATGGATTAACTGTACAAAGCAAATGATTGAGTGTTTCAGAGTGCTTCTCTGACAACCTATCCTCTATTAGAGCTCTGAGTACCTTTCTTAGTTCCGCAGTGGCATGTGTGTGCGTCAGACTTCTTAATCAACCTCACTTTTAGTGTTGCAACTCTTCAGTCAGAAATCACCGGACCATTGATTTAAAATTGACAAAAATAATTTGTCTCCACTTAGCGACACACAAGCCTTTGAATAGGCTTTGTGAATCATTTCTTTAACCACTCCCCTAGGGCACTTTATCAATCATCTTCTGACCTAGATGAGGAACTTCAGAAGAGTTAACTTCAACTAGCTAACTTGAAGATAGCTAGTTGTTTTTTTAATTGTTTTATTTCACCTTTATTTAACCAGGTAAGCTAGTTGAGAACAAGTTCTCATTTACAACTGCGACCTGGCCAAAATAAAGCAAAGCAGTGTGACACAAACAACAACACAGAGTTAGACATGGAATAAACAAACGTACAGTCAATAACACAATATAAAAAAAGTCTATATACAGTGTGTGCAAATGGCGTGAGGAGGTAAGGCAATATATAGGCCATAGTAGTGAAGTAATTACAATTTAGCAAATTAACACTGGAGTGATAGATGAGCAGATGGTGATGTGCAAGTAGAAATACTGGTGTGCAAAAGAGCAGAAAAGTAAATAAAAACAATATGGGGATGAGGTAGGTAGATTGGGTGGGCTATTTACAGATGGGTTATGTACAGCTGCAACGATCAGTTAGCTGCTCAGATAGCTGATGTTTAAAGTTAGGGAGGGAAATATACGTCTCCAGCTTCAGCGATTTTTGCAATTTGTTCCAGTCATTGGCAGCAGAGAACTGGAAGGAAAGGTGGCCAAAGCAGGTGTTGGCTTTGGGGATGACTAGTGAGATATACCTGCTGGAGCGCGTGCTACGGGTGGGTGTTGTTATCGTGACCAGTGAGCTGAGATCAGGCGGAGCTTTACCTAGCATAGACTTATAGATGACCTGGAGTCAGTGGGTCTGGTGACGAATATGTAGCGAGGGTCAGCCGACTAGAGCATACAGGTCGCAGTGGTGGGTGGTAGAAGGGGCTTTGGTGACAAAACGGATGGCACTGTGATAGACTGCATCCAGTTTTCTGAGAAGAGTATTGGAAGCTATTTTGTAAATGACATCGTCGAAGTCAATTTTATGAGGGTATGTTTGGCGGCGTGAGTGAAGGATGCTTTGTTTTCGAAATAGGAAGCCGATTCTAGATTTAATTTTGGATTGGAGATGTTTAATATGAGTCTGGAAGGAGAGTTTACAGTCTAGCCAGACACCTAGGTATTTGTAGTTGTCCACATATTCTAAGTCAGAACCGTCCAGAGTAGGGATGCTAGTTGGGCGGGCGGGTGTGGGCAGCGACGGTTGAAAAGCATGCATTTGGAGGCCACGGAAGGAGTGTTGCATGGCATTGAAGCTCGTTTGGAGGTTAGTTATCACAGTGTCCAAAGAGGGGCCAGATGTATACAGAATAGTGTTGTCTGCGTAGAGGTGGATCAGGGAATCACCCGCAGGAACAGCGACATCGTTGATATATACAGAGAAAAGAGTCGGCCCAAGAATTGAACCCTTTGGTACCCCCATAGAGACTGCCAGAGGTCCGGACAACAGGCCCTCCGATTTGACACACTGAACTCTGTCTGAGAAGTAGTTGGTGAACCAGGCGAGGCAGTCATTTGAGAAACCAAGGCTGTTGAGTCTGCCGATAAGAATGCGGTGATTGACAGAGTCGAAAGCCTTGGCCAGGTCAATGAAGATGGCTGCACAGTACTGTCTTTTATCGATGGCGGACATGATATCGTTTAGTACCTTGAGCGTGGCTGAGGTTCACCCGTGACCAGCTCGAAAACCAGATTGCACAGTGGAAAAGGTACGGTGGGATTGGAAATGGTCAGTGATCTGTTTATTAACTTGGCTTTCGAAGACTTTAGAAAGGCAGGGCAGGATGGATATAGGTCTGTAACAGTTTGGGTCAAGAGTGTCTCCCCCTTTAAAGAGGGGGATGACCCCGGTAGCTTTCCAATCTTTAGGGATCTCGGACGATACGAAAGAGAGGTTGAACAGACTGGTAATAGTGGTTGCAACAATGGCGGCGGATAATTTTAGAAAGAGAGGGTCCAGATT
Source organism: Salmo salar (assembly GCF_965601325.2). Lineage (NCBI taxonomy): Eukaryota > Metazoa > Chordata > Actinopteri > Salmoniformes > Salmonidae > Salmo > Salmo salar. Next base: position 40,992,690 of record NC_138293.1, read on the forward strand.
GTCTAGCCCAGCTGATTTGTATGGGTCCAGGTTTTGCAGCTCTTTCAGATCATCTGCTATCTGGATTTGGGTGAAGGAGAAGCTGGGAAGGCTTAGGCAAGTAGCTGCGGGGTGTGCAGAGCTGTTGGCCGGGGTTGGGGTAGCCTGGAGGAAAGCATGGCCAGTCGTAGAGAAATACTTATTGAAATTCTCGATTATCGTAGATTTATCGGTGGTGACAGTGTTACCTAGCCTCAGTGCAGTGGGCAGCTGGGAGGAGGTGCTCTTGTTCTCCATGGACTTTACAGTGTCCCAAAACTTTTGGGAGTTAGAGCTACAGGATGCAAATTTCTGTTTGAAAAAGCTAGCCTTTGCTTTCCTGACTGACTCTGTGTATTGGTTCCTGACTTCCCTGAAAAGTTGCATATCGCGGAGACTATTCGATGCTAGTGCAGTCCGCCACAGGATGTTTTTGTGCTGGTCGAGGGCAGTCAGGTCTGGAGTGAACCAAGGACTATATCTGCTCTTAGTTCTACATTTTTTGAAAGGGGCATGCTTTTTATTTAAGATGTTGAGGAAATTACTTTTAAAGAACAACCAGGCATCCTCTACTGACGGGATGAAGTCAATATCCTTCCAGGACACCCGGGCCAGGTCGATTAGAAAGGCCTGCTCGCAGAAGTGTTTTAGGGAACGTTTGACAGTGATGAGGGTGGTCGTTTGACCGCGGACCCATAGTGGATGCAGGCAATGAGGCAGTGATCGCTGAAATCCTGATTGAAAACAGCAGATGTGTATTTGGAGGGCAAGTTGGTCAGGATAATATCTATGAGGGTGCCCATGTTTACGGATTTAGGGTTGTACCTGGTGGGTTCCTTGATCATTTGTGTCAGATTGAGGGCATCTAGCTTAGATTGTAGGACTGCCGGGGCGTTAAGCATATCCCAGTTTAGGTCACCTAACAGAACGAACTCTGAAGATAGATGGGGGGCAATCAATTCCCATATGGTGTCCAGGGCACAGCTGGGAGCTGAGGGGGGTCTCTAACAGGCGGCAACAGTGAGAGACTTATTTCTGGAGAGATTCATTTTTAAGATTAGAAGCTCGAACTGTTTGGGCATAGACCTGGAACGTATGACAGAACTTTGCAGGCTATCTATGGAGTAGGTTGCAACTCCTCCCCCTTTGGCAGTTCTATCTTGACGGAAAATGTTGTAGTTGGGTATGGAAATCTCAGACTTTTTGGTGGCCTTCCTAAGCCAGGATTCAGACATGGCAAGGACATCAGGGTTGGCGGAGTGTCCTAAAGCAGTGAGTAAAACAAACTTAGGGAGGAGTCTTCTGATGTTAACATGCATGAAACCAAGGCTTTTTCGGTTACAGAAGTCAACAAATGATAGCGCCTGGGGACACACAGGGCCTGGGTTAACCTCCACATCACCTGAGGAACAGAGAAGGTGTAGGATGAGGGTACGGCTAAAGGCTATCACAACTGGTCGTCTAGTGCGTTGGGGACAGAGAATAAAAGGAGCAGATTTCTGGGTGTGGTAGAATAGATTCAGGGCACAATGTACAGACAGGGGTATGGTGGGGTGCGGGTACAGTGGAGGTAAGCCCAGGCACCGAGTGATGATAAGAGAGGTTGCATCTCTGGACGGGATAGTTATGCTGGGTTAGACCACCGCATATGTGGGAGGTGGGACAAAGGAGGTATCTGAGGCGTGTTGAGTGGGACTAGTGGCTCCACAGTAAACTAAAACAATGATAACTATCCTAAACAACCGTGTCCAAGGCATATTGACATTTGAGAGAGATATAAAGCGAGTCATAAAGCAATCACAGGTGTTGATTGGGAGAGCTAGCTAAGACAACAATGGGTAAGACAACAACAGCTAACAACAGCTAATCAGCTAAGGTAAAATGGCGATGAATGGGCAGAGAGGGTCGGCTAACTACACACAGGGCCTAAGTTTGAGGCTGGGACCGACAGATAAACCAAAAAATAAACAAAATGGAGTACCGTGATTAATGAACAGTCCAGCAGGCATCAGCTATGTAGCCAAGTGATCATAGGGTCCAGTGAATAGCAATAGATGGAACAGGGAAGCCGTGGGGTAGCTGTTACTACGCTAGCACGCGGGAGACACGGCATTTAAAGTTAGCAGGCCGGGGTAAATAGAAGCGTCTTCTCCGACATCCGGCTAAGGCCGGTTGAGGGCACAGCGGATGGAGTTACGTCGGCGGACCAGTCGTGGTGGTACGGCGAGGCGCCGTGTCGACATAGGGTCCGGGCCAGATGGTGAAAGAGGTATTGTAGTTGTAGTAATTTCGTTTGCTAGCCGGGAGATGTGCTTGGCTCGTGACTAACCGATGCTTGCTTCGGGGCAGGGGCGTTAGCCACTATAGCCACTCGGTAGCAGCTAGCTAGCAGCGATGATCTGATTGCAAAGGTACGAGCTTACGGCAAGGATCCGGTGGAGTAGTGGATTCTAGCCGTGTTGGGGGTAGAGTCCGGGAGGCATCAGCTGAGTAGCCAAGTGATCACAGAGTAGGCCGGGAGGTGGGCCTGGCTCAGGGCTAGCTTCGGGGGTGGGTCATTCGGTGGCAGCTAGCTAGCTGTGATGATCAGGAGTAATGGTCCAGGGTTTACGGCAGGAATCCGGCGTTGTAGTGGAGAAAACAGTCCGATACTGGCAGGCTGGCAAGTATTATCCAGGATAAGAAAAATGGCTGGTGTCTGTGCAGAAGGTAAAGGCCGCTAACAGTGGCTAACAATGACTAAATAGCTAGTAGCTAATTAGCTGGTTAGCTCCCGATGGCTAGCTTCTGTCGGAGGTTCTGGCTCCAAGGTCTAAAAAATAGCGGATCCGTGTCACATTGGGTGAGGCAGGTTACTGGAAGGTATATTTAATTTAAAAATGGAAAAGAGATTGAAAATAAATTGAAATATATAAAAAAAATGCGAAAAATACAAAACGCAAACGAGAGGACGACAAACCACGTCTGCACTGCTACGCCATCTTGTTGTACCCTAGCATAGTAGAGCTTGCAGACACTTAACCTGTGTGGTACTAATGAGTACAAGGAAGCACTGATTTGTTGATGTGTAAATACAACAGTCTAAAGTGGCCTCTTCTTTTTTGCTCCCTTCATCTGTACTGGTCTGAGAACACAGGCTAGGGGAATGCAACGTACATTGATATATTTGCGAGGAATGTGGTTTCGCTTGTCAGTGCACACAGACACAAGAAGACCAGGTGAGGAAAATGCACTTTAGACTATTGAGATGCACCCAGATGAGTCATTCTGCTGTCAGTCTTATTCCATCTCTCTCCCATAATCCAGAGTAATATATACCCTGTGCCCTGTCACAATACTTTTGCAATGCATCCTTCTTTCTTTCCTCCCTTTCTTGAGGTAATCCCTGTTCTAACATGAATGATCTAAGCTCCCTCGTACAAAGCTCTCTCGCTTTCACCTCCCTTTCGTGTTGGATCAGTGATTACTCCAAAGGAGGGGAAGAAGGAAAGATTCATTTGAACAGTATTTGAACAGGGCCATGGACTGCTCTCTCTCTCTCTGTGTGGTTTGGATGCCAGTGTGCCTCAGCCTTGGCTAACTCAGCAAGACTGGATCTGGCCAGAGAAGTCTGTGGGTTTGGCTAAGGCTGAGATGGTATACAATCTTCCCCCTCAGCCATTCATCATCATGGACACAGGAGACTGAACAACAGAGGTGATTGTTGTTGTATGAGGATCAGGGGTCCCTGATAATCTTCTTGGCCTTCCTGCAACACCTGGTGTGTTCGGCTGAGCGTATAACCCTGACCTAACCAAACAGAGAAAAAACGTCTCTCTTAGGTCAGGGCATGACACCAATCCATGTGTACAATCACGCAGTACAGTGTACAGCAAACTTTGTAGGTTAGTGGAGATTATAACAGAACATGGCCAAGATGTTCAAATGTTCATAAATGACCAGCATGGTCAAATAATAATAATCAGAGTAGTTGTCGAGGGTGCAACAAGTCAGCACCTCAAGAGTAAATGTCAGTTGGCTTTTCATAGCCGATCATTGAAAGTATCTCTACCGCTCCTGCAGTCTCTAGAGAGTTGAAAACAGCAGGTGTGGGACAGGTAGCATGTCCGGTGAACAGGTCAGGGTTCCATAGCCGCAGGCAGAACAGTTGCAACTGGAGCAGCAGCACGGCCAGGTGGACTGGGGACAGCAAGGAGTCATCATGCCAGGTAGTCCTGAGGCATGGTCCTAGGGCTCAGGTCCTCCGAGAGAGAGAAAGAAAGAAAGAAAGAGAGAAAGAGAGAATTAGAGAGAGCATACTTAAATTCACACAGGACGCCGGATAAGACAGGAGAAATACTCCAGCTATAACAGACTGACTCTAGCCCCCCGACACATAAACTACTGCAGCATAAATACTGGAGGCTGAGACAGGAGGGGTCAGGGGACACTGTGGCCCCATCTGATGATACCCCGGACAGGGCCAAACAGGCAGGATATAACCCCACCCACTTTGCCAAAGCACAGCCCCCACACCACTAGAGGGATATCTTCAACCACCAACTTACCATCCTGAGACAAGGTCGAGTATAGCCCACAAAGATCTTCGCCACGGCACAATCCAAGGGGGGCGCCAACCCAGACAGGAAGACCACGTCAGTGACTCAACCCACTCAAGTGATGCACCCCTCCTAGGAACGGCATGGAAGAGCACCAGTAAGCCAGTGACTCAGCCCCTGTAATAGGGTTAGAGGCAGAGAATCCCAGTGGAGAGAGGGGAACCAGCCAGGCAGAGACAGCAAGGGCAGTTTGTTGTTCCAGGGACAGTAAGGAGGCCTGCGTCTTGTGACTGTAGCGTACGTGTAGGTATGTACGGCAGGACCAAATCGGAAAGATAGGTAGGAGCAAGCCCATGTAATGCTTTGTAGGTTAGCAGTAAAATCTTGAAATCAGCCCTTGCCTTAACAGGAAGCCAGTGTAGGGCGGCAGCACTGGAGTAATATGATCAAATTTTTGGGTTCTAGTCAGGATTCTAGCAGCCGTATTTAGCACTAACTGATGTTTATTTAGTGCCTTATCCGGGTAGCCGTAAAGTAGAGCATTGCAGTAGTCCAACCTAGAAGTAACAAAAGCATGGATACATGTGGATGCCAACAACTACAGACCAGTATCCCTTCTTTCTTTTCTCTCCAAAACTCTTGAACGTGCCGTCCTTGGCCAGCTCTCCTGCTATCTCTCTCAGAATGACCTTCTTGATCCTAATCAGTCAGGTTTCAAGACTGGGCATTCAACTGAGACTGCTCTTCTCTGTGTCACGGAGGCTCTCCGCACTGCTAAAGCTAACTCTCTCTCCTCTGCTCTCATCCTTCTAGACCTATCTGCTGCCTTTGATACTGTGAACCATCAGATCCTCCTCTCCACCCTCTCCGAGTTGGGCATCTCCGGCGCGGCCCACGCTTGGATTGCGTCCTACCTGACAGGTCGCTCCTACCAGGTGGCGTGGCGAGAATCTGTCTCCGCACCATGCGCTCTCACCACTGGTGTCCCCCAGGGCTCTGTTCTAGGCCCTCTCCTATTCTCGCTATACACCAAGTCACTTGGCTCTGTCATATCCTCACATGGTCTCTCCTATCATTGCTATGCAGACGACACACAATTAATCTTCTCCTTTCCCCCTTCTGATAACCAGGCGGCGAATCGCATCTCTGCATGTCTGTCAGACATATCAGTGTGGATGACGGATCACCACCTCAAGCTGAACCTCGGCAAGACGGAGCTGCTCTTCCTCCCGGGGAAGGACTGCCCGTTCCATGATCTCGCCATCACGGTTGACAACTCCCTTGTGTCCTCCTCCCAGAGTGCTAAGAACCTTGGCGTGATCCTGGACAACACCCTGTCGTTCTCCACTAACATCAAGGCGGTGACCCGATCCTGTAGGTTCATGCTCTACAACATTCGCAGAGTACGACCCTGCCTCACACAGGAAGCGGCGCAGGTCCTAATCCAGGCACTTGTCATCTCCCGTCTGGATTACTGCAACTCGCTGTTGGCTGGGCTCCCTGCCTGTGCCATTAAACCCCTACAACTCATCCAGAACGCCGCAGCCCGTCTGGTGTTCAACCTTCCCAAGTTCTCTCACGTCACCCCGCTCCTCCGCTCTCTCCACTGGCTTCCAGTTGAAGCTCGCATCCGCTACAAGACCATGGTGATTGCCTACGGAGCTGTGAAGGGAACGGCACCTCCATACCTTCAGGCTCTGATCAGTCCCTACACCCAAACAAGGGCACTGCGTTCATCCACCACTGGCCTGCTGGCCCCCCTACCTCTGAGGAAGCACAGTTCCCGCTCAGCCCAGTCAAAACTGTTCGCTGCTCTGGCACCCCAATGGTGGAACAAGCTCCCTCACGACGCCAGGACAGCGGAGTCAATCACCACCTTCCGGAGACACCTGAAACCCCACCTCTTTAAGGAATACCTAGGATAGGATAAAGTAATCCTTCTAACCCCCCCCCCCCCCCCCCCCCCCCCCTTAAAAGATTTAGATGCACTATTGTAAAGTGGTTGTTCCACTGGATATCATAAGGTGAATGCACCATTTTGTAAGTCGCTCTGGATAAGAGCGTCTGCTAAATGACTTAAATGTAAAATGTAAATGTAAATGTTTCTGCATGTATGGACAGAAAGTTTTCTGATTTTTGCAATGTTACGTAGATGGAAAAAAGCTGTCCTTGAAACAGTCTTGATATCTTCGTCAAAAGAGAGATCAGGGTCCAGAGTAACGCCGAGGTCCTTCACAGTTTTAGTTGAGACGACTGTACAACCATCAAGATTAATTGTCAGATTCAACAGAATATCTCTTTGTTTCTTGGGACCTAGAACAAGCATCTCTGTTTTGTCCGAGTTAAAAAGTAGAATGTTTGCAGCCATCCACTTCATTATGTCTGAAACACAGGCTTCTAGCGAGGGCAATTTTGGGGCTTCACCGTGTTTCATTGAAATGTACAGCAGTGTGTCATCCGCATAGCAGTGCAAGTTAACATTATGTTTTCGAATGACATCCCCAAGAGGTAAAATATATAGTGAAAACAATAGTGGTCCTAAAACGGAACATTGAGGAACACCAACATTTACAGTTGATTTGTCAGAGGGTCAACCATTCACAGAGACAAACTGATATCTTTCCAACATATAAGATCTAAACCAGGCCAGAACTTGTCCGTGTAGACCAATTTGGGTTTCCAATCTCTCCAAAAGAATGTGGTGATTTCCAATCAGAGGCAGCTGTCTATTGTTGTCTCTGATTGGGAATCATACTTAGGCAGGCCTTTTTCCCACAGTCAGTTGTGGGATCTTGTCTTTGTTTGGTTGCATGTATTTTGCACTACGAAGCTTTTCGTTCATTGTGTTGTTTATTGTTTTTTGCTGGTTCACCTTTAAAATAAAAGATGATGAACTCAACTCACGCTGCGCCTTGGTCTACCTTGAATGACGGATGTTACAATTGGATTCTGGGTTTACTAATGCATTAGTTCTAGTTTGTTAAGTATTACGTTAATATTGTGACAACAATGTAGGCTGTGTAGCGGTTATGGTATGAAGGTTTGTCTTGAAGTTTTTGTGCCTGGTCACAGACAGCTGTTATGTTGTTCTCTGAAGTCCACATTCAAAGGGAAAAGGTGAGAGGAGGAGTGTAGCTTTGTTTTACAACAAGCAAAGTGATGATGCTTTGTGTGACTGCTATGAAAATTAACTGTGTTTGCGTGTGATCAGGGGTGTATTCATTCCAGCGATTCTGTTACAAAATGCTAGTGGAAGTGAACAGAATGAAACAGGGAGGAACGTACCTGAATTTGGCCAACATAAAATGTTGTTTTAACGGTTTGGACTAATGATTACACCCCAGATCAGCTAGATGCAGGCAAGAGTGTGCAAGGCAGTATTGAATGTGTCACTGTCTGTCACCTTGATTACTCCAATTTGTCACTCGACCTACGTTATAAACTTTCATTTCTAGGCTAGGTTGTAGCAACCTCATGATGGGTATAGGGCATATTCGAGTATCATGTAGTAGACTAAACATATTGATGTTACATTGATCTGGTTGAATGGAATATGAATGACAGTCATCCAATATGCTGTAATGGAAATAAGGCCACCCAAAAATGTGTCCTCATTAATCTTAATAGGCACCGACCGCCACTGACACGCACGCACGCACGCACGCACGCACGCACGCACGCACGCACGCACACACACACACACACACACACACACACACACACACACACACACACACACACACACACACACACACCAATAAATGTTTTTAGAAGTAAATAATTTGTGTCTTTTGCAGCCATGATAATGGAGGATAGGAACAGTCTGCAGCTCGACCTCAACTCTCCTCCTAGTCTCCTCCTCCTCCCTTCCCAGCACTTAGCTCTTCATAAGCCTCATAAAAACACCTCTGTGACAAGCAGTCTCAGACCTCCCTGAATGAGACATGAGTCCCCCTAAATGGGGGGAGGGGGCGTCTCTAAATAGCCAGCTAACTATCTGCTGCTGTCTCTGCTGCTAAGAGGTTCCTCCAGCAGTGTTATTCAAGGAGGGGATCCCGTGGAGGCGTTCTTCCCAGGGTCATGCTGCGAATCTCGGCTCCAAAAATAGAGTACTCCCTCCATCGCACATCTCCAGATATCTGTCCAGGCAGATTGCTCAAGACTGACTTCGAAATTGGACATCTGTGCGTGTCCTGATGATGACAGGAAATACCTTAAAAACCAGACACTAGGGGCAACAGTGGGCACTATTACCATCATGTAGGCTTTGGTTTTGAAGTAGCCTTAATTTAACCATTCAGAATGTAAACTCCAGACCCAATTTGTATTTCTATTTTTTAACTCTATCTCAAACCTTAACCCTTAACCAATCAGAATGAATGCCTAAACCCATTTTTCTTTTACTCTATCCAAATCATTAACCATTAACTTCTAAATTTGACATTTGGAGAAACGGAATGATGCTGAGCAGGAAGATTCAACCCATGGTGTCAAAAACACTTTGAAATTTGGAGCAACTTCTAAAGCTGACGTATGGAGAAATGTGGATAAGCATCAGAATCTGAAGTGAAATTAGTAAAACTGTGAGATCTTGTCGCTTTGTCAGTTAAATTTTCACTGCAGTAGAGAATACACACGTACAGACACACATGCTAAAAGGGTCAGGTCAAGTTTTCTGGTGACGAAAGGTGTGTGTGTGTGTGTGTGTGTGTGTGTGTGTGTGTGTGTGTGTGTGTGTGTGTGTGTGTGTGTGTGTGTGTGTGTGTGTGTGTGTGTGTGTGTGTGTGTGTGTGTGTGTGTGTGTGTGTGTGTGTGTGTGTGTGTGTGTGTGTCTGTGTGTGTGTGTGTGTGTGTGTGAGATTGATTGATTGCATTATTAGAAACTTGGCTACCCAAACTGAACTAAAGCCCAGGAGCTGAGGGGGTATCGTGGCTCGATCACAAATGAAAAAATAATTGATTGAGCGTCACATCATATTTCCATTTGTAGATCATCAAGTGTGTGTGTTTGTCTAAGATATTACCGCAAGTTTATGTTATGCTGATAACAGGTGTGCCAAAGAAAAAAGCAGAACATCTAGCAGAGAATACTGCTCTGTTTTAGCTGATAATGGCAGCATGTCCATATGGAGGAAAACCCTGACTGTAAGACTGTCATAGATGACTTGACGTTCTACAATGACTCATGCAGAATCATGAGCCCATATCTCTATGGACTTGTGTGGTTCTCACAACGGTTCACTGTTGATCCAAATAAAGCATTTGTGTGTGCGTGCCTTTGTACATGCTTGAGTTTGTGGTATATAACATTCTACAATATAACATTACGCCATTTGAGAGTACAGGGCTAAAATCTGAATGTTTTCACTGGGCGTGAATCACATCTCACCTCCCTGTTCCCCTGCAAATTTAAAGGAGAGCGTCTGGTGTATTCTTTTCTCAGGAGAGCTTTCTGTTATAACCCCCAAAAGATCTTGTGTTTGAGAGCACAATACATTTCAGCAGGGTCAGGAAGAGTTCAGTGCTCACTGTACTCGGGGATGGGTGTACACATGGGACCGACTTGGTTTGAACCTTGGTCTCCTAAGTGTTTTTATTGATTTATTTTACCTTTATTTATATAGGTAAATCAATTAAGAACAGATCCTGATTAGCAATTTGCAATGGTGATCTTTGTTAGCCCACTTGATCTTTGTTAGCTAAAGCACAAGTATTACCTCGGGAGCTAACACAAGTCATAAGGTCTCAGACACACACACAATGAAGCAAAATTAACAATCATCAGTCCACAAAACAGAAAGTACTTTAGAAAACGATCCCCGCAGAGAGTTCTGTACAAATATTACATTTTCTGCAGTAAATGAAACTTAGAATTCAATGTTTTGCCCACAGACAACCTTGATTATACAGTTTATTAGGTACACCACCAACCCCCCCCATTGGTACTGTTGCTCATTCCATGCACCAGTTCCAGAGGTCTACGTCACCGGCGTCTAGGCATCACTGAAATGTTTCATTACGCACACCTGGTTCCCATTTCCCCTGATTAGTAATTGTATAATTGTGCCCTTTGTTCACCATTGTCTTGTTTGGTTATTGTTCCCAAGTCGTTTGGTCTTGTGAGTACCTGTGCTTTGTTGTTTCGGCTTTTGTGCTGCGTGTATTGTTATTACAGGTCTCGTCCCGTATAGTGTTTATTACGGGTCTTGTCCCGTGTAATGTTTATTACCGGTCTCGTCCCGTGTATTGTTATTTCGGGTCTCGTCCCGTGTATTTACTTGAGGTTTAACCACACTCTTTTTTTTTGGGTTACATTCTTGTGTTTTTGTATACGTGTTTGTTTTGGGCTTCGTCCCTGTCCCTTTTCATGGCATGTTGTGTTTTTGGGTGGAGTATTAAAACCCCCCCGTCTAAAGAGGGAGGATCGTTCAGCTTGTGCTAGCACATGCGCAGATGGAATACACTGCTTGAACGCCGGTTAAGGTTTTTACGTGCTGTATCCCATTTTCCTGGCAGACTGGGCTACAATCAGATCGTATTGTTAGTGGTAGACCATGACGACTGAAAATAGTCTCCGGACTATCAATCACCTTTTCTGCGGTAGTGGATTGCATGATATCATATTCATAATATCTGCTGTAGTAGTCTACAACTACTAATATTGAGTGTCCTGTTGGTAGTGGACCCAATAGGTCAGTGGCGACGTCAAGCAATGGCCCATCAGGTAGCACTGTGGGTCTCAGCGGTTCTGGCACATCTGATCGTGCTACAATCTGGCGACCATGGCATGACTTGACGTGTCTCTCTGCGGCCTTGTCCATACCCAGCCACCATACCTTACTCCTGGGGTGTTGTTTTATGCACACTATGCCCAAATGTCTCTTGTGAGCTAAGGCTATAGCCCTCGCATGAAGTGCACGTGGCAAAACAATGCGTGTTCCCCTTAGGACTAATTGTTCAATTACACACAGCTCATTTGCTATAGGTGCATATGCCTGGCATGTCTCATAACACCCACTCTGAATAGCACTTCATCTGTAGCTGATGCTTCCTCCACTTCTCTTGTGGTCATTGCATTTGGAGTTCGCGTTCACTGCCACAAATCTCACATACTCCTCTGCTCCATGTGTGTGTGAGTCTTTCACTGCAGTCTCTTCAATTAGACATGAGAGAGGGTCAGCGATGTGGAAAACACGGAAGTCATAGAGTTGGAGTATCAGCACCCACCGTTTGATGCGAGCGCATGGCTTTGAGTGAGGGCTGTAAAATAGCCTCCAACGCCTTATGATCATTCTCTAGATCAAATTCCCTGCCGTATACATACGGGTGAAGCCTTTCACAAGCCCAAACCAATGCTAGGGCCTCACGCTCAGTTTGTGAATATCAACGTTTACACTCTGACAGACTCCTGCTCACATAACAGACTGGAACCATTTCTCCTTGTTGTTCTTGCATGAGCACAGCTCCTAGGCCCACTGGTCCTGCATCTGCTATTGCTTTTGTGGCAGTGTCTTTGTCAAAGTAGACAAGTGTCATGGTGTCAGATGGTTTCTCTTTTAATGTCTGAAATGTATTCTTCTGTTCTGGTCCGAAGAGGAATGTTGTGTTCTTCTTGGTTAAATTCCGCAGAGGCTCTGAGAGTGTAGAGAACCGGGGAATTAACCTACTGCTGTAGCCCACAAAGCCCAGAAATCTACAAACCTCTACAGTCTCAGGATCCCTGGCCTTGACCACTGCTCTCACTCTTTCAGCTGTGGGCACAATGCCCTTCTGTTAGAGTAGCATGCCCATAAACAGCAATTTGTCCATGTTGAACTGACATTTCTCTGAGTTGAGTGTCAGCCCATAGTTCTCCAGTCTTTTGAGGACAGCATGTAGCCACTGGTCAAGGATCTCCTTGTCCGCAGTGTGGACGATGATGTCATCTGATATGTTCTCCACCCCCTCGATGCCTGCCAGCGCTGTTGAGATTTCGTGTTGATACTCCTCACTCGCCAATGATACTCCAAATATGAATATTTTACATCTGTATACCCCATTATGCACTGCAAACGTTGTTATGTCTCTTGACTCTGGTGTTCCAATTGATGATAGCCCCATTTAGATCCAGTTTACTGAACAAGACCCATTAATTCCTTGCAAAAGTTAGCCTACTGTGGGTATTGGGTACCTGCCACATATGATTGCTGTGTTCGCTTGTCTCATGTCTAGACACAGTCTTATGTCGCCATCCAGTTTTGGCACTACCACTACCGGATTCACCCATGGTGTGGCATCATCCACTCTCAATTAAGTTTATGTTTTGTAGTTCCTCTTTTTCTCCACAGCTTCTCTCAGGTAGAATGGTACACGCCTGTGCTACTGGTGTCACATTTTAATCAACATGTAGGTTGATCTGCTTTGTGTTTAGCTTACCCACCCACAACTTGGGGTATTGCTGTTTTATCTGCGTTTTTACATCTGTCACTGCTAATGCCAACACTCACTTTTAGCACACCCAATGTGAAGGCAGTCTCTTTACCTAGCAATGGCTCTTCCCATCCACATATCACAGTGAACTCAGCCTGTGTGCTGCGCTTGCCTACCTTTATTTGGCATGTGAAAACTGGTAATGGCTCGTTTGATGAGTATGCATATAGCTTTTTATCAGTCAGTGACAAACGGCACCTGATTTCCTTGGCTTTTAACATTTCCCATGTGCTCTCATCTACTATGTTACGCGTGGTTCCAGAATCAATTAACAATAATAAATTGAACCTTCCCACTGAGAACGTGATCCTGTCTGAGTTACAGTTCTCATTTACCACAAATGCATAGTCTCGGTTTTGTTCCTCTGAATCAACATATTTCACAGTCTGTTTCGAGTAACCTTTGGTCTTACACATTTTTGCAAAATGGTCCTGCTGCACAAGCAGGGTCCTTTGCAAAATGATCTGCATGTCCACAGCAATAGCACACCTTCTCTGATTTCTTTTAATTTTGCATTCTTACTCTGCTTCTTTTTGTGACATTTCCCCTCCTTTTTGAAAGCACAGTTTCATTATTCTTAGCGTCTATGCTCACATGCGTGGTGGACATTTGCACTTCAATTCTTTCACATTGTGCGGCTAGCTCGAGTGACTGCACCAATGTTAGCCCCTGGCCCTCCTCCAATAGTTTTCGCCACACATTTCTCGTATTACACTTGCTCAGTATGGCATCTCTAATCTGATTGTCCTTATCTCTAGCAAAGTCAGTCTTTAGCTGCTTGTTTAAGATGAGTAACAAAATCCTGAACCGTCTCACCAGTTTTCTGTGTCAGTTGATAACATGTCTGTCTCGCGAATGCACTTGTGGCACGAAGTATGCATTTAACGCAGCCACAGACCTGACATAGTCCGTTGGATCTCCAGTGTCTGCGAGTGTGGAGAAAATGTCCTGCACATCTGTCCCAACATGATGTAGAAGCAAAGCTCTCTTCCGTTGTTTTGTAACTGCATCAACGTCACCGGATAGTATTAATCCTTTACCATCCACGAACTGCTCAAACGCCATCAACAACCTGGTCCAGTGTGGACCTAGCGTAGCAGGCTCACTGTAGCATTCAAACATTGACACGGTGCTTTCCATCTTGACAAAACTAATTCTCAATTTTTTTCAAATGTTATCCTCGTTGCCATTGTTCAATCCATACTTACAATTCGTGCTATGTTAGGATATTATACTGAATTGAATCAACCAGACTCAGAGGTAAACTTCAACATGCCTTTACTCCATCACTGTCGGTGTAACAAGCCCCGAATTCCTTTACTGACGTGGTGACGTCATATATCAGTAGGCCACATCAAAACACAACTGCCGACTGAGTGTAGAGTTCCAAGCCATGTCCTTAATACAGTTGAAGTTAGAAGTTTACATACACTTAGGTTGGAGTCATTAAAATTTCTTTTTCAACTCGTTTAAACAAACTATAGTTTTGGCAAGTCGGTTAGGACATCTACTTTGTGCATGACAAAGGTCATTTTTCCAACAATTGTTTACAGACAGATTACTTCACTTATAATTCACTGTATCACAATTCCAGTGGGTCAGAAGTTTACATACACTAAGTTGACTGTGCTTTTAAACAGCTTGGAAAATTCCAGAAAATGATGTCATGGCTTTAGAAGCTTCTGATAGGCTAATTGACATCATTTGAGTCAATTGGAGATGTACCTGTGGATGTATTTCAAGGCCTACCTTCAAAACTCAGTGCCTCTTTGCGTGACATCATGGGAAAATAAAAATAAATCAGCCAAGACCTCTGAAAAAAAAATGTAGACCTCCACAAGTCTGGTTCATCCTTGGGAGCAATTTCCAAATGCCTGAAGGTACCACGTTCATCTGTACAAATAATAGTACGCAAGTATGAACAGCACGGGACCACGCAGTCGTCATACTGCTAAGGAAGGAGATGCATTCTGTCTCCTAGAGATGAATGTACTTTGGTGCGAAAAGTGCAAATCAATCCCAGAACAACAGCAAAGGACCTTGTGAAGATGCTGGAGGACACGTGTACAAAAGTATCTATATCCACAGTAAAACGAGTCCTATATCAACATAACCTGAAAGGCCGCTCAGCAAGGAAGAAGCCACTTGTAACGGTTGTCGTCGGGGATAGAGGACCAAAACGCAGCAGGAATGTGGATGCTCATCTTGTTAATTTATTTTAAATCAAGAGAAGACCAAATTAACAAAAATGAACTCACGAACAACAAAACAGTCTTGTCATGCACACTCAGCAAAACAAGAAACAATCTCCCACAACACCAAACCAAACAATTACCCATATATAGGACTCTCAATCAGAGGCAACAAGAAAGCACCTGCCTCCAATTGAGAGTCCAACCCCCCATCAACCTAAACATAGAAATACAACAAACCAGAAAGAACATAGAAATACAAAACATAGAACATAGACCAAAACCCGGAAATAATAAATCAAACACCCTACTACATAAAACACCACCCCGAACCACATAAACAAAATACCCTCTGCCACGTCCTGACCAAACTACAATGACAAATAACCCTTATACTGGTCAGGACGTGACACCACTGCTCCAAAAGCACCATAAAAAAGCCAGACTACGGTTTGCAACTGCACATGGGGACAAAGATTGTACTTTTTTGAGAAATATCCTCTGGTCTGATGAAACAAAAATAGAACTGTTTGGCCATAATGACCATCGTTATGTTTGGAGGAATAAGGGGGAGGTTTGCAAGCCGAAGAACACCATCCCAACCGTGAAGCACGGGGGTGGCAGCATCGTGTTGTGGGGATGCTTTGCTGCAGGAGGGACTGGTGCACTTCAGAAAACTAGATGGCATCATGAGCTAGGAAAATTAGGTGGATATAATGAAGCAACATCTCAAGACATCAGTCAGGAAGTTAAAGCTTGGTCGCAAATGGGTCTTCCAAATGGACAATGACCCCAAGCATACTTTAAAAGTTTTGGCAAAATGGTTTAAGGACCACAATGTCAAAGTATTGGAGTGGCCATCACAAAGCCCTGACCTCATACCTATAGAAAATTTGTGAGCAGAACTGAAAAAGTGTGTGCGAGCAAGGAGGCCTACAAACCTGACTCAGTTACACCAGCTTTGTCAGGAGGAATGGGCCAAAATTCACCCACCCTATTGTGGGAAGCTTGTGGAAGGCTACCCAAAACGTTTGACCCAAGTTAAACAATTTAAAGGCAATGCTGCCAAATACTAATTGAGTGTATGTAAACTTCTGACCCACTGGGCATGTGATGAAAGAAATAAAAGCTTAAATAAATAATTCTCTCTACTATCTGACATTTCACATTCTTAACACTTGTGTTGTCTTAAGGGTCATAAATGACCCACCACTATGTTTAACAGCAGAGAAAACCCCCTAAATTATATTTTTTCAACTTGAAATTTGAGGACTTTTCCTAGAGTGACCCCAACATTAGAAAAAGTGAAACATCGCCTTCATCGCCTTTGTTCATATTTCCATGAAAGCTGTACACACCACAAAACACACACACACACACACACACACACAATGAGAAATTGAGATTGTGTGCTACTGATTGAACTCAGCCAGCAGCTCCTGAAGAGGAAGATCACCATGGTTGGCACAGTTAGAAAGAACAGGCCTGAGCTCCCCCCTGCACTCCTCGCAACAAGGGGGAGAGAGGCCTTCTCATCAAAATTTGCCTTCACCCCCACTCTAGTTTCGTACCTCCCAAAGAGGAAAAATAATGTGGTCTTCCTGAGCACACTGCACAAAACGGCTAAGATCAGTGATCGTGAGGACAGGAAGCCAGCCATCATCCTGGACTACAACCACAAGAAAGGAGGACAACCTGGACAAGGTGATGGACACATCATTGATGTGTCCTCATACAATGCCTTCGTGATATGGAACAAGATCAACCCTACCTGGATGCCTGATAAGTGGAACAAGAGGAGGGTGTTCCTAGAGCAGCTGGGAAAGTCACTTGTAACCACACACATTCAAAGAAGGGAGTGCCTTCCTCACACAACAGCCTCTGCAGTGCTTGTGAAAGCTGTTCAGGGGGGCTGAATCTTGTCCTGATCCACCTGAGGCTGCAGCTGTGGCAGGCAAGAGGAGGAGATGCCAGTTCTGTCGCCCAAAGAAGGACTGTAAAACAAATACCATGTGCTGCACATCTGAGAAATACATGTGTAAAGTCCATGCGCACACACTTGCATACTGTCCTACATGTGTTAATTAGACTTGATTGATTTATGTTCTTCACGTTTTTGTTTTGTATCAATTATCTTATTTTATTCTAATTTATTGTTTTTGTTTATACACATTGTAGGTGGGGGCAATGGTTAAAAAATGGGAGAAGACTAGTATTTTGTAGTTGAATTCCTCATTGTACAGTATATAACAATATATCACTATGTTGCCAAAAAAGTTCAAGACGGTTATTGTTTCCGTTCAATAAAATGCATTCAAAACTTTTCAGCACATTTCTGCCACTTTCTGACGCTATACAAGTGCTATCTCTTGCAAAAACATTTTTTTACACCTATGCAGTACCTTTAGCAATAATAATAATAATAATAACAAACCTCTACCTTAGTAAAGAAAACAATTATGACAGGTGTGTTGTAATTAAAAAGAGTGGTGTCCACTGATTAAATGCAGTCTTTCTGCATTGTAAAGAGGGAAAACCCAGATATTCACAAAGTTTGGGATGAATGACAGGTTATTTTTTCATGCAAAATAGATTTGTGGTTTAAAATTCAATTAAGCTGCTTTATTTTAGGGGTTTAGTGAAAGCGGGTATTTTTTTAACGTTAGGACAAGGGGAGTATACAGAATGTTAACCTGTTAGGGCTAAGGGGCAGTATTTACACGGCCGGATAAAAAACGTACCCGATTTAATCTGGTTATTACTACTGCCCAGAAACTAGAATATGCATATAATTATTGGCTTTGGATAGAAAACACCCTAAAGTTTTTAAAACTGTTTGAATGGTGTCTGTGACTATAACAGAACTCATATGGCAGGCAAAAACCTGAGAAGATTCTGTACAGGAAGTGCCCTGTCTGACCATTCCTTGGGCTTCTTGACTCTTTTTATTGAAAACGTAGGATCTTTGCTGTAACGTGACACTTCCTACGGCTCCCATAGGCTCTCAGAAGGCGGGAAAAAGCTGAATGATGTAATTCCAGCCCCTGGCTGAAAAACATTAGCGCCTTTGGTAAGTGGTCTGTCAGAGGACCATCAGACTGAGGCGCGTGCACGAGGCGACCCCATGTTTTTATTTTCTCTCTCTTTGTACTAAAACACAGATTCCCGGTCGGAATATTATCGCTTTTTACGAGAAAAATTGCATAAAAATTTATTTTAAACAGCGGTTGACATGCTTCGAAGTACGGTAATGGAATATTTAGAATTTTTTTGTCACGAAACGCGTCGGGCGCGTCACCCTTCTTTACCCTTTCGGATAGTGTCTTGAACGCACGAACAAAACGCCACTATTTGGATATAACAATGGATTATTTTGAACCAAACCAACATTTGTTATTGAAGTAGAAGTCCTGGGAGTGCATTCTGACGAAGAACAGCAAAGGTAATAACATTTTTCTTATAGTAAATCTGACTTTGGTGAGGGCTAAACTTGGTGGGTGTCTAAATAGCTAGCCCTGTGATGCCGGGCTATCTACTTAGAATATTGCAAAATGTGCTTTCACCGAAAAGCTATTTTAAAATCGGACATAGCGAGTGCATAGAGAAGTTCTGTATCTATAATTCTTAAAATAATTTATGTTTTTTGTGAACGTTTATCGTGAGTAATTTTGTAAATTCACCGGAAGTTTGCGGGGGTATGCTAGTTCTGAACATCACATGCTAATGTAAAAAGCTGGTTTTTGATATAAATATGAACTTGATTGAACAAAACATGCATGTATTGTATAACATAATGTCCTAGAGTTGTCATCTGATGAAGATCATCAAAGGTTAGTGCTGCATTTAGCTGTGGTTTGGGTTTATGTGACATTATATGCTAGCTTGAAAAATGGGTGTCTGATTATTTCTGGCTGGGTATTCTGCTGACATAATCTAATGTTTTGCTTTCGTTGTAAAGCCTTTTTGAAATCGGACAGTGTGGTTAGATTAACGAGAGTCTTGTCTTTAAAATGGTGTAAAATAGTCATATGTTTGAGAAATTGAAGTAATAGCATTTCTAAGGTATTTGAATAACGCGCCACAGGATTCAACTGGCTGTTGAGTAGGTGGGACGCACCTAGCCCATAGAGGTTAAAGAGGTGGGGTTTCAGGTGTCTCCGGAAGGTGGTGATTGACTCCGCTGTCCTGGCGTCGTGAGGGAGCTTGTTCCACCATAGGGGTGCCAGAGCAGCGAACAGTTTTGACTGTGCTGAGCGGAACTGTGCTTCCTCAGAGGTAGGGGGGCCAGCAAGCCAGAGGTGGATGAGTGCAGTGCCCTCGTTTGGGTGTAGGGACTGATCAGAGCCTGAAGGTACGGAGGTGCCGTTCCCCTCACGGCTCCGTAGGCAAGCACCATGGTCTTGTAGCGGATGCGAGCTTCAACTGGAAGCCAGTGGAGAGAGCGGAGGAGCGGGGTGACGTGAGAGAACTTGGGAAGGTTGAACACCAGACGGGCTGCGGCGTTCTGGATGAGTTCTAGGGGTTTAATGGCACAGGCAGGGAGCCCAGCCAACAGCGAGATGCAGTAATCCAGACGGGAGATGACAAGTGCCTGGATTAGCACCTGCGCCGCTTCCTGTGTGAGGCAGGGTCGTACTCTGCAAATGTTGTAGAGCATGAACCTACAGGATCGGGTCACCGCCTTGATGTTAGTGGAGAACGACAGGGTGTTGTCCAGGGTCACGCCAAGGTTCTTAGCATTCTGGGAGGAGGACACAATGGAGTTGTCAACCGTGATGGCGAGATCATGGAACGGGCAGTCCTTCCCCGGGAGGAAAAGCAGCTCCGTCTTGCCGGGGTTCAGCTTGAGGTGGTGATCCGTCATCCACACTGATATGTCTGCCAGACATGCAGAGATGCGATTTGCCACCTGGTTATCAGAAGGGGGAAAGGAGAAGATTAATTGAGTGTCGTCTGCATAGCAATGATAGGAGAGACCATGTGAGGATATGACAGAGCCAAGTGACTTGGTGTATAGCAAGAATAGGAGAGGGCCTAGAACAGAGCCCTGGGGGACACCAGTGGTGAGAGCACGTGGTGCGGAGAAAGATTCTTGCTACGCCACCTGGTAGGAGCGACCTGTCAGGTAGGACGCAATCCAAGCGTGGGCCGCACCGGAGATGCCCAGCTCGGAGAGGGTGGAGAGGAGGATCTGGTGGTTCACATTGTTGAAGGCAGCAGATAGGTCTAGAAGGATGAGAGCAGAGGAGAGAGAGTTAGCTTTAGCAGTGCGGATAGCCTCCGTGACACAGAGAAGAGCAGTCTCAGTTGAATGACCAGTTGTGAAACCTGACTGATTTGGGTCAAGAAGGTAATTCTGAGAGAGATAGCAAGAGAGCTGGCCAAGGACGGCACGTTCAAGAGTTTTGGAGAGAAAAGAAAGATGGGATACTGGTCTGTAGTTGTTGACATCGGACGGATCGAGTGTAGGTTTTTTCAGAAGGGGTGCAACTCTCGCTCTCTTGAAGACGGAAGGGAGGTAGCCAGCGGTCAAGGATGAGTTGATGAGCGAGGTGAGGTAAGGGAGAAGGTCTCCGGAAATGGTCTGGAGAAGAGAGGAGGGGATAGGGTCAAGCGGGCAGGTTGTTGGGCAGCCGGCTGTCACAAGACGCGAGATTTCATCTGGAGAGAGGGGGGAGAAAGAGGTCAAAGCACAGAGTAGGGCAGTGTGAGCAGGACCAGCGGTGTCGTTTGACTTGACAAACGAGGATCGGATGTCGTCGACCTTCTTTTCAAAATGGTTGACGAAGTCATCCGCAGAGAGGGAGGAGGGGGGGGAGGGGGAGGAGGATTCAGGAGGGAGGAGAAGGTGGCAAAGAGCTTCCTAGGGTTAGAGGCAGATGCTTGGAATTTAGAGTGGTAGAAAGTGGTATGTTACTGCATCATGTTATTGGTATGCTTGTCACCAGCAAGGACTAGGAAGTTTTTCAGAGCTAAGCACAAGCAAAATCCTGAAGGAAAACCTGCTCCAGACAGCTTTCCAACACACACTGGGTGGGTATCAGGATAAGGTATGACCTAGATGCAGACCTTGTCGAAGTAACAATGTTTATTACAGCAACAGAGGCAAAGGTACAGGACGGCAGGCATGCTCAGGGTCAGGGGCAGGCAGAGTGGTCAGGCGGCCAGGTTCAGGGTCAGGACAGGTAAGGGTCAAAAACCAGGAGGGTGAGAGGTGGGGAAATGACAGGAACTGACAGGACAAACGCTGGTAAGCTTGACACACAAGATGAACTGGCAACAGACAAACAGAAAACACAGGTATAAGTACTGTACACAGGGGATAATGGGGAAGATGGACGACACCTGGAGGGGGGTGGAGACAAGCACAAAGACAGGTGAAACAGATAAGGGTGTCACAGGCGTCATAATGAGTAGACCAAGGTGCAGCGTGGAATATGTTCATGTTGTAGTTTTAATGAAAGAAGAATGAACACTTACAATTAAACCAAAAAATGTCAGCAGACAGTTCCGTCAGGTACTTTACAAATAAACAGAAAATAACTACCCACAAAACACAAAGGAAAAACAGGCTGCCTAAGTATGGCTTCCAATCAGAGACAACGATAGACACCTGCCTCTGATTGGAAACCATACCCAGCCAAAACACAGAAAACAAAACATAGAATGCCACCCACCTATCACACCCTGGCCTAGCTAAACAGAGAAAACACAGCTCTCCTAGGTCAGAGCGTGACAGTACCCCCCCCCCCAAAGGTGCGGACTCCCGGCCGCAAACCTGAACCTATTGGGGAGGGTCCGGGTGGGCATCTATACTTGGCGGCGGCTCTGGTTCGGGGCGTAGCCCCCACACCGCCCGCTGATCCCCCCGCTTCTGTGTCGCCAGAGGAACCAGACCGTGGATCAGCGCCAGAGGCTCTGAACTGCCGACCGCCGCTGAAGACTCTGGGCTACAGACTGTCACTGAAGACTCGGGGCTGCAGGCCGCCGCTGAAGACTCGGGGCTGCAGGCCGCCGCTGAAGACTTGGGGCTGCAGGCCGCCGCTGAAGACTCCAGGCTGCAGACCGTCGCTGAAGACTCCGGGCTGCCGACTGTCGCTGAAGGCTCCGGGCTGCGGACCGTCGCTGAAGGCTCTGGACTGAGGAGCATCGCTGAAGGCTCCGGACTGAGGAGCGTTGCTGGAGGCTCCGGACTGGAGGGCGTCGCTGGAGGCTCCTTGATGAGGAGCGTTGCTGGAGGCTCAGGGCTGGGGAGCGTCGCTGGAGGCTCCGGGCTGGGGAGCGTCGATGGAGGCTCAGGGCTGGGGAGCGTCGCTGGAGGCTCCGGTCTGGAGATCGTCTCTGTAGGTTCCGGAACGGGGACCTTCGCTGCACGGAGCGTGCCATGGATCATCACTACTGGTTCCGCGCCATGGATCATCACTGGAGTCTTTGTGCCATGGATCATCAATGGAGGCCGGGCCATGGATCATCACTGGAGGCTTTGTGCCATGAATCATCCCTACAGGCTCCGGGCCATGGATTATCACTGGAGGCTTCGTGCCATGGATCCTCCCTACAGGCTCCGGGCCATGGATCATCACTGGAGGCTTCATGCCATGGATTATCACTACAGGTTCCGGGCCATGGATCATCACTGGAGGCTTCGTGCCATGGATCATCACTGGAGGCTTCGTGCCATGGATTATCACTGGAGGCTTCGAACCATTGATCATCACTCGAGGCTTCCTACGGGGAGCTGGAACCAGTCTCACCAGACTGGGGAGATGCACTGAGGACCGCATGCTCAAAGCAGGCACCAGCCGTACTGGGCTATGGAGGCGTTCTGGAGGAAGAGTGCGAGGAGCAGGCACAGGACGTACTGGGCTATGGTGGCGCACTGGAGGGAAAGTGTGCGGAGCAGGCACAGGGTACACTGGGCCTTGGAGGTGCACTGAAGGTCTGGCGCTTAGGGCTGGCACAACCCGTCCTGGCTCGATGTTGACCATAGCCCGGCAAGGGCGGAGCGCTGGTTCAGGACCAACTGGGCTGGTGAATGAGGGGTACCGTGCGTAGAGCAGGCGCAGGATAACCTGGGCCGTGGAGACGCACTGGAGGCCAGATACGCTGAGCCGGCGCACTTCTTCCTGGCTGCCGGCCAACTCTAGCACGGCAACGGTGAGGAGCTTGCACCGAGCGCACCGGGCTGTGAGTACGCACTGGCGACACAGTGTGTATCACCGCATAACACGGTGCTTGCTCGGTCACTCGCTCCCCACGGTAAGCATGGGGACTTGGCTCAGGTCTTAAACCCGCCTTTGCCAATCTACCCGTGTGCCCCCCCCCCCCCACAATTTTTTGGGGCCGCTGCCTCTCGGCCTCCTGTTGCTTGCCTAGCCGTTCCTCCCAGTATCGTCGTTCCACCTTCGCTGCCTCTATCTCCCATTGCGGACGGCGATACTCCCCAGGCCTTGTCCAGGGTCCTGCCCCATCTAGGATCTCCTCCCAGGTCCACTCCTCTGAGCCATACTGCTTGGTCCCGCTCCTCCTCCTGGAGAGTGCACGCTGCTTGGTCTTCTTGTGGTGGGTAGTTTTGTCACGGCTACTCTAAATAGCAGGAGGGTGAAGTCAATCGCAGGAGACCGAGGTACGTGAAAACACACGTTTAATAAATACGTCCACAAATACCAACACAAGGCAGGGTAAACAACACTCCAAAAACAACAGGAACAAAATAATCCTGAGAGAGTCGGGATGCAGCCCAGCAACCCTAATGCCCAAAAATGACAACAGCCAGTTCCGTCAGGTACTTTACAACTAAACGGAAAATAACTACCCACAAAACACAAAGGAAAAACAGGCTGCCTAAGTATGGCTTCCAATCAGAGACAACTATAGACACCTGCCTCTGATTGGAAACCATACCCGGCCAAAACATAGAAAAAAAAAACATAGGTGGGTGGGCATTCTATCACACCCTGGCCTAGCTAAACAGAGAAAACACAGCTCTCCTAGGTCAGAGCGTGACAAAGGGCGTGACACTGGGAGACAAATTCATTTTTCAGCAGGGCAATAACCTAAACACAAGGCCAAATATACACTTAAGTTGCTTACCAAAAATATTGTTTTTATACATTTTTTACTATTTTCTTAATTGTAAAATAATAGTGAAGACATCAAAACTATGAAATAATACATATGGAATCATGTAGTAACCAAAAAAGTGATAAACAAATGAAAATATATTTTATATTTGAGATTCTTCAATGTAGCCACCCTTTGCCTTGTTGACAGCTTTGCACACTCTTGGCATTCTCTCTACCAGCTTGATGATGTAGTCACCTCGAATGCATTTCTATAACTGGTGTGCCTTGTTAATAAAAGTTCATTTGTGGAATTTCTTTCCTTCTTAATGAGTTTCAGCCAATCATTTGTGTTGTGGCAATGTAGGGGTGGTATACAGAAGATAACGCTATTTGGTAAAAGACCAAGTCCATATTATGGAAAGAACAGCTCAAACAAGCAAAGACAAATGACAGCCCATCATTACTTTAAGACATGAAGGACAGTCAATGCAAAAAACTTTCAAAGTTCTTGAAGTTTCTTCAAGTGCAGTCGCAAAAACCATCAAGCGCTATGATGAAACTGGCTCTCATGAGGACTGCCACAGGAAAGGAAGACCAAGAGTTACCTCTGCTGCAGAGGATAAGTTCATTAGAGTTAACTGCACCTCAGATTGCAACCTGAATAAATGCTTCACAGAGTTCAAGTACCATACACATGTTCAGAGGAGACTGCGTGAATCAGGCCTTCATGGTCGAATTCCTGCAAAGAAACCACTACTAAAGGACACCAATAATAAGAAGAGACTTGCTTGGGCCAAGAAACACAAGCAATGGACATTTGGTCTGATGAGTCCACATTTGAGGTTTTTGGTTCCAACCGCTGTGTCTTTGTGAGACGCAGAGTAGGTGAACGGATGATCTCCGTATGTGTGGTTCCCACCATGAAGCATGGAGGAGGAGGTGTGATGGTGTGGGAGTGCTTTGCTGGTGACACTGTCTGGGATTTATTTAGAATTCAAGGCGCACTTAACCACAGGAAAGACCACCCGTCTAACTTCCGGGTTTGGAGCGAGTAGTCGTGCTGCACTTCGCTCCGCAGGTAATATTACATTTCATTACATTACAACGGTTTGATTTGTTTGATCTGAGCAATTTTTTAGCTAGCTACATAGCTGTCTTTGTATCAAAGATAATTGTGTAGTTTAGAGTAATTATCGAGGTTAGCTAGCCAGCTATTTTCGTCCGCCGTGACGCCGTTCTCCGAACTTAGTCAACACTGCTAGCTAGCCAACTTCTACCGACTAACAGCACTGTAGAAACTAATACATTACAACGGAACAATTTGATTAGTGAAGTGTTAGCTAGCTACATAGTTGTCTTTGCTGTCTTTGTATCAAAGATAATTGTGTAGTTTAGAGTAATTATCGAGGTTAGCTAGCCAGCTATTTTCGTCCGCCGTGACGCCGTTCTCCGAACTTAGTCAACACTGCTAGCTAGCCAACTTCTACCGACTAACAGCACTGTAGAAACTAATACATTACAACGGAACAATTTGATTAGTGAAGTGTTAGCTAGCTACATAGTTGTCTTTGCTGTCTTTGTATCAAAGATAATTGTGTAGTTTAGAGTAATTATCGAGGTTAGCTAGCCAGCTATTTTCGTCCGCCGTGACGCCGTTCTCCGAACTTAGTCAACACTGCTAGCTAGCCAACTTCTACCGAATAACAGCACTGTAGAAACTAATACATTACAACGGAACGATTTGATTAGTGTAGTGTTAGCTAGCTACATAGTTGTCTTTGTCATAGTTTGATAATTGTGTAGTTTAGAGTAATTATCGAGGTTAGCTAGCCAGCTATTTTCGTCCCCCGCGACGCCATTTTCCAAACCTAGCCAACTATTACCGACGAGCAGCATTATAGAAACTAAATACATTACAAAGGAACGTCTTGATTAGTGTTATGTTAGCTAGCTACATAGTTGCCTTTGTATCATGATAATGGTGTAGTACTGAAACTATCGAGGTTACCTAGCCAGCTACACTTTCAAACAAAGTCAACAACGCAGCCACTGCTAGCTAGCCTACTTCACCAGCCAGCAGTACTGTATCATTTTAGTCATTTTAGTCAATAAGATTTTTGCAACGTAAGCTTAACTTTCTGAACATTCGAGACGTGTAGTCCACTTGTCATTCCAATCTCCTTTGCGTAGCCTCTTCTGTAGCCTGTCAACTATGTGTCTGTCTATCCCTGTTCACTCCCCTCTGCACAGGCCATACAAACGCTTCACACCGCGTGGCCGCTGCCACTCTAACCTGGTGGTCCCAGCACGCATGACCCACGTGGAGTTCCAGGTCTCCGGCAGCCTCTGGAACTGACGGTCTGCGGCCAACAAGGCAGAGTTCATCTCAGCCTATGCTACCCTCCAGTCCCTCGACTTCTTGGCGCTGACAGAAACATGGATTACCACAGATAACACTGCTACTCCTACTGCTCTCTCCTCGTCTGCCCATGTGTTCTCGCATACCCCGAGAGCATCTGGCCAGCGGGGTGGTGGCACTGGAAGCCTCATCGCTCCCAAGTGGACATTCTCTCTTTCTCCCCTGACCCATCTGTCTATTGCCTCCTTTGAATTCTATGCTGTCACAGTTACCAGCCCTTTCAAGCTTAACATCCTTATCATTTATCGCCCTCAAGGTTCCCTTGGAGAGTTCATCAATGAGCTTGATGCCTTGATAAGTTCCTTTCCTGAGGATGGCTCACCTCTCACAGTTCTGGGTGACTTTAACCTCCCCACGTCTACCTTTGACTCATTCCTCTCTGCCTCTTTCTTTCTTTCCACTCCTCTCTTCTTTTGACCTCACCCTCTCACCTTCCCCCCTACTCACAAGGCAGGCAATACGCTTGACCTCATCTTTACTAGATGCTGTTCTTCCACTAATCTCATTGTAACTCCCCTCCAAGTCTCCGACCACTACCTTGTATCCTTTTTCCCTCTCGCTCTCCTCCAACACTTCTCACTCTGCCCCTACTCGGATGGTATTGCGCCGTCGCAACCTTTGCTCTCTCTCTCCCTCTACTCTCTCCTCTTCCATCCTATCATCTCTTCCCTCTGCTCAAACCTGCTCCAACCTTCTCCAACCTATCTCCTGATTCTGCCTCCTCAACCCTCCTCTCCTCCCTTTCTGCATCCTTTGACTCTCTATGTCCCCTATCCTCCAGGCCGGCTCGGTCCTCCCCTCCTGCTCCGTGGCTCGATGACTCATTGTGAGCTCACAGAACAGGGCTCCGGGCAGCCAAGCGGAAATGGAGGAAAACTCGCCTCCCTGCGGATCTGGCATCCTTTCACTCCCTCCTCTCTACATTTTCCTCTTCTGTTTCTGCTGCTAAAGCCACTTTCTACCACTCTAAATTCCAAGCATCTGCCTCTAACCCTAGGAAGCTCTTTGCCACCTTCTCCTCCCTCCTGAATCCTCCTCCCCCTCCCCCCTCCTCCCTCTCTGCGGATGACTTCGTCAACCATTTTGAAAAGAAGGTCGATGACATCCGATCCTCGTTTGTCAAGTCAAACGACACCGCTGGTCCTGCTCACACTGCCCTACCCTGTGCTTTGACCTCTTTCTCCCCCCTCTCTCCAGATGAAATCTCGCGTCTTGTGACAGCTGGCCGCCCAACAACCTGCCCACTTGACCCTATCCCCTCCTCTCTTCTCCAGACCATTTCTGGAGACCTTCTCCCTTCCCTCACCTCGCTCATCAACTCATCCTTGACCGCTGGCTACGTCCCTTCCGTCTTCAAGAGAGCGAGAGTTGCACCCCTTCTGAAAAAACCTACACTCGATCCCTCCGATGTCAACAACTACAGACCAGTATCCCTTCTTTCTTTTCTCTCCAAAACTCTTGAACGTGCCGTCCTTGGCCAGCTCTCTTGCTATCTCTCTCAGAATGACCTTCTTGATCCAAATCAGTAAGGTTTCAAGACTGGTCATTCAACTGAGACTGCTCTTCTCTGTGTCACGGAGGCTCTCCGCACTGCTAAAGCTAACTCTCTCTCCTCTGCTCTCATCCTTCTAGACCTATCTGCTGCCTTTGATACTGTGAACCACCAGGTCCTCCTCTCCACCCTCTCCGAGTTCGGCATCTCCGGCGCAGCCCACGCTTGGATTGCGTCCTACCTGACAGGTCGCTCCTACCAGGTGGCGTGGCGAGAATCTGTCTCTGCACCACGTGCTCTCACCACTGGTGTCCCCCAGGGCTCTGTTCTAGGCCCTCTCCTATTCTCGCTATACACCAAGTCACTTGGCTCTGTCATATCCTCACATGGTCTCTCCTATCATTGCTTTGCAGACTACACACAATTAATCTTCTTCTTTCCCCCTTCTGATAACCAGGTGGCGAATCGCATCTCTGCATGTCTGGCAGACATATCAGTGTGGATGACGGATCACCACCTCAAACTGAACCTCGGCAAGACGGAGCTGCTTTTGCTCCCGGGGAAGGACTGCCCGTTCCATGATCTCGCCATCACGGTTGACAACTCCATTGTGTCCTCCTCCCAGAGTTCTAAGAACCTTGGCGTGACCCTGGACAACACCCTGTCGTTCTCCACTAACATCAAGGCGGTGACCCGATCCTGTAGGTTCATGCTCTACAACATTCGCAGACTACGACCCTGCCTCACACAGGAAGCGGCGCAGGTCCTAATCCAGGCACTTGTCATCTCCCGTCTGGATTACTGCAACTCGCTGTTGGCTGGGCTCCCTGCCTGTGCCATTAAACCCCTACAACTCATCCAGAACGCCGCAGCCCGTCTGGTGTTCAACCTTCCCAAGTTCTCTCACGTCACCCCGCTCCTCCGCTCTCTCCACTGGCTTCCAGTTGAAGCTCGCATCCGCTACAAGACCATGGTGATTGCCTACGGAGCTGTGAAGGGAACGGCACCTCCATACCTTCAGGCTCTGATCAGGCCCTACACCCAAACAAGGGCACTGCGTTCATCCACCTCTGGCCTGCTGGTCCCCCTACCTCTGAGGATGCACAGTTCCCGCTCAGCCCAGTCAAAACTGTTCGCTGCTCTGGCACCCCAATGGTGGAACATGCTCCCTCACGACGCCAGGACAGCGGAGTCAATCACCACCTTCCGGAGACACCTGAAACCCCACCTCTTTAAGGAATACCTAGGATAGGATAAAGTAATCCTTCTAACCCCCCCCCCCCCTTAAAAGGTTTAGATGCACTATTGTAAAGTGGTTGTTCCACTGGATATCATAAGGTGAATGCACCAATTTGTAAGTCGCTCTGGTTAAGAGCGTCTGCTTAATGACTTAAATGTAATGTAAATGTAAACTTCTGTTGAGCTTCAATTGGTGGACAGATAGCCTAACATTTTCCTGCAAAATGTCTTGATTAACTTGGGAATTCATTTTTCCGTCGATGATAGCAAGCTGTCCAGGCCCTGAGGCAGCAAAGCAGCCCCAAACCATGATGCTCCCTCCACCATACTTTACAGTTGGGATGAGGTTTTGATGTTGGTGTGCTGTGCCTTTTTTCTCCACACATTGTGTTGTGTGTTCCTTCTAAACAACTCAACTGTAGTTTCATCTGTCCACAGAATATTTTGCCAGTAGCAAAATGAACACCATTCTTGTTTAGTGTTTTATGTATCATAGACTAGTCACCAGAGATGTTAGTATGTTCCAGATATTTCTGTAAGTCTTTAGCTGACACTCGAGGAATCTTCTTAACGTCATTGAGCATTCTGCACTGTGCTCTGGCAGTCATCTTTGCAGGATGGCCACTCCTAGGGAGAGTAGCAACAGTGCTGAACTTTCTCCATTTATAGACAATTTGTCTTACCGTGGACTGATGAACATCAAGGCTTTTAGAGATACTCCAGCTTTATGCAAGTCAACAATTCTTAATCTTACGTCTTCTGAGATCTCTTTTGTTCAAGGCATGGTTCACATCAGGCAATACTTCTTATGAATAGCAAAGTCAAATTTTGTGAGTTTTTTTTATAGGGCAAGGCAGCTCTAACCAACATCTCCAATCTCATCTCATTGATTGGACTCCATGTTAGCTGACTCCTGACTCCAATTAGCTTTTGGAGAAGTCATTAGCCAAGGGGTTCACATACTTTTTCCAACCTACACTGTGAATGCTTAAATGATGTATTCAATATAGACAATAAAAAATGTTTTGCTTACTACATGATTTCATATGTGTTATTTAATAGTTTTGATGTCTTCGCTATTATTATGCAATGTAGAAAATAGTAAAAAACAAAGAAAAACCCTAGAATGAGTAGGTGTGTCCAAACTTTGGACTGGTACTGTATGTCCTTGGTGTGTGTAAACATGGCGTGTGTTCTGTATAACATTCGAACAGTGAGTTATTGGCCCTCACATACTAATGATTAATTAGACCATACTGTATGTGGTGTGGTTTTATGTTCCATATCTTTATGTCTCAGTCATTATATTTACCCGTATGCAGATGTAGAATGCACCAACCCTGAATTAAATAGAACAATATGTATCTCTGTGTTTGTTACTATGCTCCCACCAGCAGGTAGTGTATGGCTCCAAAGGCAACAGTTTATTTCACGTCTCAGGGGAGGTAGCATCACTGCACATATACGGTATCGTGTGAACGACCTCTCCTACACATAACCTCCAGATTAAAGTTGTTCTTTATTGTCTAAGGAGGAGGAATGCATCTTGTCCAATAACTTTTTGATTGATTAATAGTGGTGAAATGGTTATAGTGGGTTATTGTAGAAAGGCCCATGGAGTTGGTGGAACCGTCCTTTAATTCATGGCCACTTCCTCAGTTGGGCCAGGGGTGCTTTAACTAGGTCAGGTAGAAATGTCAGACAGATCTCAACTCATTAAAAGGAGGAAATCACCACCGCCCCACCTGGCTTCTTTCTCTTCCTCAACTCCGTCTAATCCAGACATTCTGTGTGTCAATGAATCAATGTACGTCCACCCAATCTGTTACCTTTCATCTGAACTACCTGTTGCAATCGAGAGAGCGAGCCATCAGCTATGGTTTATAGTTATTACCGCAGAGCGTGGCTTGGAGAGCAGGTTTAAATGAACAATGATCAAGGCCCTACAGATCATCACAGGCCAATTATGCCATTGATATATGTTAACATGTAATGAAATGACATGTACATATGAAGACAAACCTGAAAGAATGAAATATGAAATGAAATTATTGTTTGCTGAACTGATAAATTCTGATATCAAACTGATGGAGATTATAGATTTGATTACTGATCGGCTGATATGTATTATCCTTCTCATGATTATGATGAATGGTTATGATCCTAAATGACTCCATTCTGCTTCATATTGAATTCCTATGGAACCTTACTGCTTACCTCATTCTGTTAATAATGAAAAGGATTGTGATGATTTGACTTTCTGATTTGAATTTGATTGTATACACGTTATTCTGTTTCCTTTGTTATGCAGCACAGGCACTTTGTGGTTAGAGGAATTCCTGCCTCAGTCTCATCCATTCCTCTGTTACCTGACCTGTGACCACCTGTTCACCTTCACTATTGTCAGTCATCCTACCTGTCCAGCTACCCACACAGATTCCAATAATCTTTCAGTTATAGTGTTAACAATGCCCAACATCTGGTCCAATAACTCATGCTTGATATGAGAGAATAGTAAGCATGTGAGCTCCACTCACACTGTTGTGTATATCTGTATATCTGAGTGTGTCAGGCCAAATATATTGATCAGGTGCAAAGTTAGCATCTGTTATATCTTGGATTTGTCTACCGTTGAGGTAGCAAATACTAGGGTAACTTCCATTGATGTGTAAAAAATATATAAAATCTTATCACACCACTAAGAGCAGGCCTATATTGGCACTCAGCCATCTACGGTAATGCTACATCTAACTTAGGCTACAGTGAATCATTTCCTTGTAATTAGCCCTAGCCAGAGTGATAACATGCTAATTCCCTGCCATTAATGATTTGGACTAAATTAAGTGTACTATTTGTCCATAAGGATGTGCAGCCTTCTCTGTTACAGCCAGTTGAGCCTGGGAGAGAGTGGTAGAGTAGACCAACCTCCATCCATGCACAAAGCTCATTAACGCTGTTACCTGATCAGAGGAGGAGTAGAAAGAGGGGGGGGGTGTGTGTGTGTGTGTGTGTGTGTGTGTGTGTGTGTGTGTGTGTGTGTGTGTGTGTGTGTGTGTGTGTGTGTGTGTGTGTGTGTGTGTGTGTGTGTGTGTGTGTGTGTGTGCGTGCGTGTGTGCGTGTGTGCGTGTGTGTGCGCGCGTGCGATACCAGTTTGGTATTCAGGCCATCAAACAGAAATGTTGCGTGGGACATCTGTCCCTACTGAACCATTGAACAGCTTTGATGGCCCTACTTCACAGGGTGGGGAACTGTTCTAAATATATTGGCATGTACAGGTCTATTTCCAGAAGCCAATAATGAAAGGAGTTGTAGCGTTTGACTGTTCCTTCAGTTTATTTTGATACTAATTACTCCCTCCGGTCTGACCTCCAATTTGTGAGAGGAGTGAAGATCACACACACACACACACACACACACACACACACACACACACACACACACACACACACACACACACACACACACACACACACACACACACACACACACACACACACACACACACACACACACACACACAGACGCACGTAGGTATGCATGCACCCTGGCACAAATACACACACACACCTAACACTGTATATGTTTGGACTTATCATTAATAGAGGGCTTCTCTCTCTCTGTCTCTCAATTCTTTAATCACTCACTAAATCCAAGGTCCACAGACAGACTCCTGACTATACAGTCCTGAGTCATACTCTATTTCTCTGGCTGCATCTCCATATTCAGTGGTTTCCTCTCCGTCATCTGCACTAATCTGACAAGACAGGGTCGGTCAATGCAATAGTGGAGAATCTACCAAGAGAGTTTGCTTTCACCACAGTACGTCATTGATATACGCTCAACCCCACATCCTCTGAGCTTGGTGGTTCTCTAATGGTTCAGTAAAAAGTTTGGTTCAAGCTTTCATTATCTAACCCTGAAGAAGGCACTGGGTTGCCGAAACGTTGGCTAGGTTTACCCATTAAATTATTGTGAGCATATATAGAGTGCGCGGCTTAAAACAAATATATATATATATATATATATATATATATATATATACGATTCTCTAATTGTCAAGGCGTGGGTGTAGGTGGCAGAGAAGTCAACCGCAGGAGAAACAAGCTTGGTGGAACTGGAGTAGTTTAATAAAGTAAAAACAAACTCCAAAACCAAAGTACAATAATCCTTCTAACCCCCCCGTAAAAGATTTAGATGCACTATTGTAAAGTGGTTGTTCCACTGGATATTATAAGGTGAATGCACCAATTTGTAAGTCGCTCTGGATAAGAGCGTCTGCTAAATGACTTAAATGTAAATGTAAATGTAAAAAGGAAACATGGGTAAAAAAATAAAAAAACCTGTTGCGCACCAAAAATGACAACAAGCACAAAACAACAAACAATCTCTGACAAAGACATGAGGGGAAACAAAGGGTTAAATACACAACATGTAATGAATGGGATTGGAACCAGGTGTGTAGGAAGACAAGACAAAACCAATGGAAAATGAAAAATGGATCAATCATGGCTAGAAGACCGGTGACATCGACCGCCGAGCACCGCCCGAACAAGGAGGGTCATCGACTTCGGTAGAAGTCGTGACACTAATTCTTAACATGGCATTATGGTTTGTCCTTCCTAGCATGGCCAGATAGTGACTCTGGTGTAGTGGGTATTGGACAGGCAGCAGGGGGCGCTACTCCTCTGCAGTATGCGTTACTGATACCCTCGGCTCCCCTCGGCACAACATAGAAAAGTATGTGTGTGTGTGTGTGTGTGTGTGTGTGTGTGTGTGTGTGTGTGTGTGTGTGTGTGTGTGTGTGTGTGTGTGTGTGTGTGTGTGTGTGTGTGTGTGTGTGTGTGTGTGTGTGTGTGTGTGTGAGTGCGTGTGTGCGCGCAAGAGAGAAAGAGATTGATGTTTAGTTTTTGTTCACTGCTGTGTGTGTATTTGAGAAAAAAAGATATAGAGAACCTCCACTTCGTTCCCTCCCTTGGCCCAACAATGCGTCATCTCACATACACCGTGAGTGTGAGTGTCATAGCAGGACCCAGTGTGTGTACGTGGGTAAATCTGTGTGAGGACAAGCCTTGTGCCTGCTGTAATCTAATGCCTTTCTCTTTCACCCTATTTAAATACTATGAAAGTGCATCACACGCTTCCTGACTTCTTGGATTGGGGAAAGCTACAGTGTATGTGAACCCTTGCTTTAACCAGTCCACTGTTGTATTGTCATTGCTGTTATCATCAATGACCTTCGTCTTTGTTGATGTTGTTGTTGCTGACTGAGGTCAACTCAGTCAATTTAGAAGATAAAAATGTATTTAAGGCCGTCACTTGATACACTAAACTAAACATCAATTATCACTATCAGAAATGACTGTTCATACCCTCTCTTGCTTGTTGTTTTTATATATGTTCATTGTTACTAAAGTGATGCTATAATTAGAACCAATCAAATCAACACTCTGAGTCAGTCAGTACCCATTGAACAGCATAATGGATGGGATTATCATCGTTGTCAATCATTGATTAAGGAAAACCAGTGTTTAGTGTTTCCTCCCTCCACACCACTGAGCTTCCCATTGGATTTGATCTGATAGGGACTGATTATGTATAATAACTCCTTCTATATACCATTCAGGGTGAGAGGCTTCATCCCCACTATGTTGTAGGGTTGCTGTGAGCAGCATAGAATGAAATAGAACATCAGCCACTGACTGTACAAAACATTAAGAACACCTGCTCTTCCCATGACATAGACTGACCAGGTGAATCCAGGTAACAGCTACGATCCGTATTGATGCCCCAGTTTAATTCACTTCAATCAGTGTAGATGAAGGGGAGGAGATGGGTTAAAGAAGGATTTTTAAGACTTGAGACATGGATTGTGTATGTGTGCCATTCAGAGGGTGAATGGGCAAGGCAAAATATTTAAGTGCCTTTGAACAGGGTATGGTGTGTCAAGGTTTGAGTGTGCAACTCTGCTGGGTTTTTCCACGCTCAACAGTTTCCCGTGTGTATTAAGAATGGTCCACCACCCAAAGGACATCCAGCCAACTTGACACAACTGTGGGAAGCATTGGAGTCAACATGGGCCAGCATCCCTGTGGAACGCTTTTGACACCTTGTAGAGTCCATGCACCGACACATTGAGGCCAAAATGGGGTGCAACTCAATATTAGGAAGGTGTTCCTAATGTTTTGTACACTCAGTGTGTACTGTATCTCTATGGTGTGGGCTATAATTTTATTTGAATTGTCTATTAATTTGTGTACTGCGTCTACAGACATGTCCTTATTGACGGCTACATTTTCAATGATAATGGCTGACCATGTGAAGCCCTATGTCCCAAAGCTAGTCATCTACAGAAGTATTTCCTATCTCCAGTCCTCCAGTACCCCCAACAGCACACAGTTTTGTTGTAGCACCAGACAAACTCAAGTCAATGAGGGCTTGATGATTCCTTGACAAGTTGAATCAGGTATGCTTGCTGTTAGGGGTGCTCGAGGACTGGAGTTGGGAAACACTGATATACAGGAAATTATGTCACATGGCTCCTCCACATCAAGCCCAGAGGGTCTAGAAGATAGATGTGGTCTATCTATTGTCAATATAAGGCTGCTTGCGATCTGGTCCGTTGTTGCCTTTGATGTGTCAGGCGGTGTGACTGTGTCTGTAATGACAAATCCCTGAGGCTGTCATGCCCTGACCTTAGAGAGACGTTTATTTTCAGCCCCAGAACGTCACGTTTTTGTTTTTCTCCTATTTGTTGTTTTGGTGAGTTTCATTTTCATTAAAAAGATGTGGAATTCCATGCACGCTACGCCTTGGCTTATTTATGATCGGGAGTTCGAAGATAGCGATCGTGACAGAGGCAATGAGATGGGAGTCTGGGGTGCCTATCAGTTCAGCACAGGGGAGAAAATGATAACAAATCTTTGATTTGCAAAAAGCAAGCAGTTAGATGTGACCTTTTCACCAGAGTGCGAATTATACCGTGACCTTCGGGGGGGTTTCACTGGGCCTCCATTCTTTATAGGCCGAATAGTAAAGACATGTCATTTAACGGTAAAACATGTGTATTACCTTTTCTATTAGGCCTGAAAACAACCAGTTATGTTTTCAACTTCTTGTCAAACAAATCACTTCAAAAAGTAGACCATTTTTCGTCCACTCCAAAATAAAACTCCAGCATCCAAACAGTGCATTGTGCGCTCATGTCATTTGATGAATGGAAAGAGACATCTGTTACGAAACACCAAAAAACTGTAATGACATTCGTTGATTGTCATTGGGTCTACACTCTTGTAGCCTGAATTAATTGATCCGCCTTGCTAACAAAATAACCTTTTTTTGTAGAAAGAAAAGTTGGAACACCTGAAAAGGGGCTGAGATACGGGACTGACCCAGGATGACAAGTGCAGCCATATGGATTGAATTTTTTTTAACCATGACACAGAGGTGGGGGTGTTTGTTAAATTTGTAATAAGCTTTTATTTTAATATTAACGTTAATATTTATATGAATATTTAATATTTTCCAATGTAGCAGTGCAAATTGCATTTTAAACAAATAGGAGAATGGTTCAATTAGCCCTATTTAGAGACCCCTCCACCCATTTAAGGGAACTCATGTCACAGAGGTGGTTTTCTGAGGCTGATAGCAGGGATAAACACTGGGAAGAGAAGACTAGGAGGAGAGTTGAGGTCGAGCTGCAGACTGTTCTTATCCTCCATTATCAGGGCTGCAAAAGACACAAATTTTTTACTTCTAAAAACATTGTGTGTTTCTGTGTGTCAATGATGGTCGGTGCCGTTTAAGATTAAGGAGGACACATTATTTGGGGGGCCTTATTTCTATTACAGCATATTGGATGACTGTCATTCATATTCCATTCAACCAACTCAATGTAACAGCAATGGGTTTAGGCTACTACATGATACTCGAATATGCCCTATACCCGTCATGAGGTTGCTACAACCTAGCCTACAAATTAAAGTTTATAACGTAGGTGCACAGGTCGAGAGACAAATTGAAGTAATCAAGGTGACAGACAGTGACACATTCAATACTGCCTCGCACACTCTTGACTGCATCTAGCTGATCTGGAGTGTAGTCATTAGTCCAAACAGTTAAAACTACATTTTATATTGGACAAATTCAGGTACGTCCCTCCCTGTTTCATCCCTGATCACACGCAAACACAGTTAATTTTCATAGCAGCCACACACAGCATCATCACCTTGCTTGTTGCAAAAAAAAGCCATTCTTGCCTCTACACTCCTCCCCTCACCTTTTCCCTTCAAATGTGGACTTCAGAGCACATCACAACAGCTGTCTGTGACCAGGCACAAAAACATCTTCAAGCCAAACTTCATACCATAACCACTAACCGCTACACAGCCTACATCGTTATCACCATATTAATGTTATAGTCACCAAACTAGAACTAACACGTTAGTGAACCCACAATCCAATCCATGTGTACAATCACGCAGTACAGTGTACAGCAAATAGTTATCAGTAACACTGGCAGGCCCAGGTGGCAATAAAGAAAGAAAACCGAAAGCTTAAATAGGAGCTTAAATAAATAGGAGTCTCTGTTTGAGTCAGGTTGTTGAGTAGTCTAAATTAGCTGCATTAGCTAAGTCAGTGAAAGGTAAACTAGAAAGAAAAAATTCTACAAAATATAAGTAGCTCTCTCTCTCTCGAAGAAATTAATTTGTTCTAATCTTTTCAAAACTATTTCTCTGTCTTTGAGTCAACTACTCACTACACCTTATGCACTGCAGTGCTAGCTAGCTGTAGGTTATGCTTTCAGTACTAGATTAATTCTCTGATTCTTTGATTGGATGGACAAAGTATCAGTTCATACTGCAAGAGCTCTGATAGGTTGGAGGACGTCCTCTGGGAAGTTGTCAAAATGACTGTGTAAGTCTATGGAAGGGGGTAAGAACCATGAGCCTCCTAGGTTTTGTATTAAAGTCAATGTACCCAGAGGATGAATGAAAATAGCTGTTCTCCAGCTACACTATGGTGCTACCCTAGAGGGTGCTGTTGAGGCTACTGTAGAACTTCATTTCAAAAAAGTGTGTTTTAATCAGTTATTTGGTGCCGTGAATATATTTAGCATAGTTTTATCTAGAAAGGATAACTTTTAAATGTTTAACTTTTTTTTATGATAGTCCTCCCCTTCCTCCTCTGAGGAGCCTCCACTGGTGTGTGTGTGTGCGCGCGTGTGTGTAAGTGTGCGCGCACGTGCGAGAGAGTGAGAGAGAACCTCATCTGCTCTTTATGGACACTAAAAAAGCCAATTGCTTAATCAGCGTTATTCTATGAGTTAAGTGGAGCTATATGGTCTAATATTGAGCAACCTCACAATCCTATTGCATTTACATTTTACATTTTAGTCATTTAGCAGACGCTCTTATCCAGAGCGACTTACAAATTGGTGCATTCACCTATAATATCCAGTGGAACAACCACTTTACAATAGTGCATCTAAATCTTTTAAGGGGGGGGTTAGAAGGATTACTTTATCCTATCCCAGGTATTCCTTGAAGAGGTGGGGTTTCAGGTGTCTCCGGAAGGTGGTGATTGACTCCGCTGTCCTGGCGTCGTGAGGGAGCTTGTTCCACCATTGGGGTGCCAGAGCAGCGAACAGTTTTGACTGGGCTGAGCGGGAACTGTGCTTCCTCAGAGGTAGGGAGGCGAGCAGGCCAGAGGTGGATGAACGGAGTGCCCTTGTTTGGATGTAGGGCCTGATCAGAGCCTGAAGGTACGGAGGTGCCGTTCCCCTCACAGCTCCGTAGGCAAGCACCATGGTCTTGTAGCGGATGCGAGCTTCGACTGGAAGCCAGTGGAGAGAGCGGAGGAGCGGGGTGACGTGAGCTGGTTGCCTTAAAATTGCACATTGAATCAACAAACTCTGCTCAAAGTGAGCTGAATTTGTACATGCTTGTTGAGTAAAATTACAAATGCCCATAATTATCATATTTCCCAGCATGGTCTCTTGCAGGTTGATTTTCAGAATTGTTTCTTTCATTACCTGTGTTTTTGCATGTACACGGATTGGTTGATTAATCTTATGCTACATAAATAACTACATAAATAACTTACATTTTTCTAAACTAATTCAATCTGTTAGTGTTTAGACTTTTTACACATGTTACTGAGATGTCATGTCCCAGTTGATATGATTTAGATAGTCTCAATAATCAATCTTCCCTACCCCGGTAGTTGTTCTGAATGCAGGTTGCAGGTGATTAAAAGTTCCAATTGTTGGAGTTCCTCACTCTGCTGGACTCCAATAGAAATTACACATCACTTTGCAAGACAACATAATGTGATTTGCAGGCTTGATGTGGCCTGTAAACCAGGATTTTCAGACCACTGTGTTAGGGTGTAACAAGGCCCTCAAAAAAAGGCCTCATGATATGTATTGTGTTGTCATATAGTTTCATTTTACACTGGGAAATATGCAAATAGAGTAGAATACATTCACCATGTTGAATTGTATGTTCACTCAACCTAAAATTAAAAGCTGAGTGCGCATACAATTAAACTTGTGAATGTCTGTTGGTTCAGCTATGTGCCATATGTTGATCAAACTCAGTCTTACTGCAGCTGGTTGCCTTACAATTGTATGTTGAATCAAACACATTTTTACAGTATAGCTGGAGGAGTTTTTGCGAGAGAGAGAGAACGCCGCACTACACTTCCAATTCCCCAGATGAAAGGTGTGAATAATCCTCTCGTCCCTTCTTAGGATATCACCATTAGTCTCATTGCTTCATGGCTTTTATCAGGGGTGAAACTAAATGTTGGCCAACACCTCATCTTCATAATGTCAGACATGATTACATTTAAAAACTGACGTTAAAAAACATGCAAATGTAGACATAAAATGTATCATGTTTAAATTGACTTTCAGGCAGCTACGTTAACTAACTGCTACACAGTCTCCTTAGCAATATGAATTTCATTGTAATCAAATCAAATGTTATTTGTCACATTCTTAGTAAACAACAGGTGTAGACTAACAGTGAAATGCAAAAATAGAAAAACTATAGAAAGATAGTAATAACAGGAATAAATACACAATGAGCAAACAATAACTTGGCTATATACACCGGGTACCAGTACCAAGTCGATGTGCAGGGGTATGAAGTAGTTGAGGTAGATATGTACATATGGGTAGGGGTAAAGTGACTAGGCAACAGGATAGATAATAAGCAGTAGCAGCAGTGTATGTGATGAGTCAAAAGAGTTAGTGCAAAGGTGGGTCAATGCAGATAGTCTAGGTAGCTATTTGGTTAACTATTAAGCAGTCTTATGGCTTGGGGGTAGAAGCTGTTCAGGGTCCTGTTGGTTCCAGACTCGGTGCATTGGTACCACTTGTCGTGCGGTAGCAGAGGGAACAGTCTATGACTTGTACATTTCAATGAAACATGGTGAAGCCCCAAAATTGCCCTCGCTAGAAGCCTGCGTTTCAGACATAAGGAAGTGGATGGCTGCAAACGTTCTACTTTTAAACTCGGACAAAACAGAGATGCTTGTTCTAGGTCCCAAGAAACAAAGAGATCTTTTGTTGAATCTGACAATTAATCTTGATGGTTGTACAGTCGTCTCAAATAAAACTGTGAAGGACCTCGGCGTTACTCTGGACCCTGATCTCTCTTTTGAAGAACATTTCAAGACTGTTTCAAGGACAGCTTTTTTCCATCTAAGTAACATTGCAAAAATCTGAAACTTTCTGTCCAAAAATGATGCAGAAAAATGAATCCATGCTTTTGTTACTTCTAGGTTGGACTACTGCAATGCTCTACTTTCCGGCTACCCGGATAAAGCACTAAATAAACTTCAGTTAGTGCTAAATACGGCTGCTAGAATCCTGACTAGAACCAAAACATTTGATCATATTACCCCAGTGCTTGCCTCCCTATACTGGCTTCCTGTTAAGGCAAGGGCTGATTTCAAGGTTTTACTGCTAACCTACAAAGCATTACATGGGCTTGCTCCTACCTATCTTTCCGATTTGGTCCTGCCGTACATAACGACACGTATGCTACGGTCACAAGACGCAGGCCTCCTAATTGTCCCTAGAATTTCTAAGCAAACAGCTGGAGGCAGGGCTTTCTCCTATAGAGTTCCATTTTTATAGAATGGTCTGCCTACCCATGTGAGAGACGCAGACTCGGTCTCAGCATTTAAGTCTTTACTGAAGACTCATCTCTTCAGTAGGTCCTATGATTGAGTGTAGTCTGGCCCAGGAGTGTGAAGGTGAACGGAAAGGCTCTGGAGCAACGAACCGCCCTTGCTGTCTCTGCCTGGCCGGTTCCCCTCTCTCCACTGCGATTCTCTGCCTCTAACCCTTTTACAGGGGCTGAGTCACTGGCTTATTGGTATTCTTCCATGCCGTCCCTAGGAGGGGTGCGTCACTTGAGTGGGTTGAGTCACTGACGTGGTCTTCCTGTCTGGCTTGCCCCCCCCCCCCCCCCCCCCCCTTGGGTTGTGCCGTGGTGGAGATCTTTGTGGGTATACTCGGCCTTGTCTCAGGATGGTAAGTTGGTGGATGAAGATATCCCTCTAGTGGTGTGGGGGCTGTGCTTTGGCAAATTGGGTGGGGTTATATCCTGCCTGTTTGGCCCTGTCCGGGGGTATCATCGGATGGGGCCACAGTGTCTCCTGACCCCTCCTGTCTCAGCCTCCAGTATTTATGCTGCAGTAGTTTATGTGTCGGGGGGCTAGGGTCAGTCTGTTATATCTGGAGTATTTATCAACATTTGAACATCTCCTGTCTTATGTGAATTTGTCCTGTGTCCTGTGTGAATTTAAGTATGCTCGCTCTAATTCTTTCTTTCTTTCTTTCTTTCTTTCTTTCTTTCTTTCTTTCTTTCTTTCTTTCTTTCTTTCTTTCTTTCTTTCTTTCTTTCTTTCTTTCTTTCTTTCTTTCTTTCTTTCTTTCTTTCTTTCTTTCTTTCTTTCTTTCTCTTGGAGGACCTGAGCCCTAGGACCATGCCTCAGGACTACCTGGCATGATGACTCCTTGCTGTCCCCAGTCCACCTGGCCGTGCTGCTGCTCCAGTTTCAACTGTTCTGCCTATGGATCCTGACCTGTTCACCGGACATGCTACCTGTCCCAGACCTGCTGTTTTCAACTCTCTAGAGACAGCAGGAGCGGTAGAGATACTCTCAATGATCGGCTATGAAAAGCCAACTGATATTTACTCTTGAGGTGCTGACTTATTGCACCCTCGACAACTACTGTGATTATTATTATTTGACCATGCTGGTCATTTATGAACATTTGAACATCTTGGCCATGTTCTGTTATAATCTCCACCCGGCACAGCCAGAAGAGGACTGGCCACCCCTCATAGCCTGGTTCCTCTCTAGGTTTCTTCCTAGGTTTTGGCCTTTCTAGGGAGTTTTTCCTAGCCACCGTGCTTCTACACCTGCATTGCTTGCTGTTTGGGGTTTTAGGCTTGGGTTTCTGTACAGCACTTTGAGATATCAGCTGATGTAAGAAGGGCTTTATAAATACATTTCATTTCATTTCATTTGACTTGGCTGGCTGGAGTATTTGACTATTTGACTATTTTTAGGGCCTTCCTTTGACACCACCTGGTATAGAGGTCTTGGATGGCAGGGAGCTCAGCCACCGTGATGTACTGGGCCGTGCGCACTACCCTCGGTAGCGCCTTGCATCCAGTCAAGATTTGAGGGCCCAGACAAATTTTTCAGCCTCTTGAGGGGGAAGAGGCATTGTCGTGCCTTCTTCACAACTGTGTTGGTGTGTGCTGACCATATTAATTCCTTAGTGATGTGAACACCAACTCCATCTCTTTCAATCGAATTGAATGCGTACATTCTTCTTGTTCTTGTTCTAGTCTGGCTGCATGTTCTCGTTCTTGTTCTCTTTCCCTGTGCTCAAGCTCTAATTTCTGGTTTTCAATCGCCAATTTTTGTTACTCCAACTTTGCCTTTAAAAAAAAATACATTTGCACCACTACGGGATGTACTCTATCACCCCACCAGTAGGACCCATTTCATCAACCTTCTCTCTGGAAGCATTTCCTCCTCCACCAAAGCAGTACAGATCAACTCTTTGACTACTGCTTTTGGATCACCAGATGCTACCTTAATGTCATAATGCTTTGAAATGACAAGCATATTTGCCTTTGTACATTATTTTAGCATCTCCCATGTAGGGTTTTCCACAAATGCTTCTAACTTAAAGTCCATGAAAGTGTTTATGCAA
Source organism: Salmo salar (assembly GCF_965601325.2). Lineage (NCBI taxonomy): Eukaryota > Metazoa > Chordata > Actinopteri > Salmoniformes > Salmonidae > Salmo > Salmo salar. Next base: position 41,036,367 of record NC_138293.1, read on the forward strand.
CTCTCAAAATGATTCAACCAATCTTATAACCCCTCAGGGTGGATCTCAGTGAATGAAACTCTACCACAAAAGTGTATTTTGAACACTAAAATATCTGGGCACAGCAAAGCTTCAGAGTAGGTGACTCGAGGGACTACCATACTCATGGGAAACAAGATCCCGGACGAGCCCCAAATTTGAACACAGAGGAACCCGCTCCACTACAGCCCCGTCGATGTGGATGGGGGCGTGATCGGCCCTCCATTTCTGGTGGTCCACGATCAGCTCCTTTGTCTTTCTGGTGTTGAGAGAGAAAGGTTGTTGTCCTGGCACCACACTACCAGGTCACTGACCTCCATCCTATGGCTGTCTCATCGTCTTTGGTGATCAGGCCTACCACCGTCGTGTTGTCAGCAAACTTAATGATGGTGTTGGAGTTGTGCGCAGCCACGTAGTCATGGGTGAATAGGGAGTACTTGGAGGGGACTAAGCACTCACCCTTGAGGGGCCCATGTGCTGAGGGTCAGCATGGTGGATGTGTTGTTGCCTACTTTCACCACCTGGGGGCGGCCCATCAGGGAATCCAGGATCAAGTGGCAGAGGGAGGTAATGAGTCTCTGGGTTCTAAGCTTAGTGATGATCTTGGAGGGCATGCTGAGCTGTAGTAAATTAACAACATTCTCACATAGGTGTTCTTCTTATCCAGGTGGGAGAGTGCAGTGTGGTGTGCAATAGAGATTGCGTCATCTGTGGATCTATTGGGGCGATACGCGAATTGGAGTAGGTCCAAGGGGGCCGGGGATGATGGTGTAGATTTGAGCCATGGCCAGCCTTTCAAAGCATTTCATGGTTACAGACGTGAGTGTTATGGGGCGATAGTCATTTAGACAGGTGACTTGGGCATTCTTGGGCACAGGGACTATAGGGGTCTATTTGAAACATGTAGGTATTACAGACATGGTCAGGGAGAGCTTGAAAATGTCAGTGAAGACACTTGCCAGCTGATCAGCGCATGCTCTGAGTACATGTTCTGGTAATCCATCTGGCCTTGTGAATGTTAACCTGTTTAAAGGTCTTGCATCGGCTACAGAGAGCGAGATCACACAGTTGTCCAGAACAGGTGCTCTCATGCATGGTTCAGTGTTGCTTGCCTCGAAGCGAGCATATAAGGCATTTAGCTCAACTGGTAGGCTTGCGTCACTGGGCAGCTCAGGGGAGTGCGAGGGAGAGCCTTACGTGTGTTTCTGTGTCTGGAGTAAAGGTGATAAAGAGTAAAATTAGGTAAAATTAGGTAAAACGGATTTCAGTTACCCTGCATTAAAATCACTGGCCACGAAAAGTGCCGCTTCTGGATATGCATTTTCTGTTTGCTTATGGCCTTATACTGCTTGTTGGGTGCGGTCTTAGTGCCAGCATTGGTTTTGTGGTGGTAAATAAACAGCTACTAAAAACATAGATGAAAACTCTCTTTGTATACAGTATGATCTACTGCTTATCATGATGTATTCTAACTCAGGTGAGCAAAAACTCTAGGCTTCGTAACCTGTTGGTGGTAGGGGGCAGTATTGACACGGCCGGATAAAAAACGTACCCGATTTAATCTGGTTACTACTCCTGCCCAATAACTAGAATATGCATATAATTATTGGCTTTGGATAGAAAACACCCTAAAGTTTCTAAAACTGTTTGAATGGTGTCTGTGAGTATAACAGAACTCATATGGCAGGCAAAAACCTGAGAGGATTCTGAACAGGAAGTGGCCTGTCTGACAAGTTGTTGTTCATCTTGGCTCTTTTTATTGAAGACTGAGGATCTTTGCTCTAACGTGACACTTCCTACGGCTTCCATAGGCTCTCAGAGCCCGGGAAAAAGCTGAATGATATCGAGGCAGCCCCAGGCTGAAACACATTATCGCTTTTGGCAAGTGGCCAATCAGAGGACAATAGGCTTAGGCGCGTGCCCGAGTCGACCCCATGCTTTATTTTCTTTCGTCTGTTTACCTAAATGCAGATTCCTGGTCAGAATATTATCGCTTTTTTACGAGAAAAATGGCATAAAAATGGATTTTAAACAGCGAAACAGAATTTTTTTGTCCCGAAATGCGCCATGCTCGTCACCCTTATTTACCCTTTCGGATAGTGTCTTGAACGCACGAACAAAACCCCGCTATTTGGATATAACAATGGATTATTTGGGACAAAACCAACATTTGTTATTGAAGTAGAAGTCCTGGGAGTGCATTCTGACGAAGAACACCAAAGGTAATAACATTTTTCTTATAGTAAATCTGACTTTGGTGAGTGCTAAACTTGCTGGGTGTCTAAATAGCTAGCCCTGTGATGCCGGGCTATCTACTTAGAATATTGCAAAATGTGCTTTCACCGAAAAGCTATTTTAAAATCGGACATATCGAGTGCATAGAGGAGTTCTGTATCTATAATTCTTAAAATAATTGTTATGCTTTTTGTGAACGTTTATCGTGAGTAATTTAGTAAATTCACCGGAAGTTTGCGGGGGGTATGCTAGTTCTGAACATCACATGCTAATGTAAAAAGCTGTTTTTTGATATAAATATGAACTTGATTGAACAAAACATGCATGTATTGTATAACATAATGTCCTAGGTGTGTCATCTGATGAAGATCATCAAAGGTTAGTGCTGCATTTAGCTGTCTTCTGGGTTTTTGTGACATTATATGCTAGCTTGAAAAATGGGTGTCTGATTATTTCTGGCTGGGTACTCTGCTGACATAATCTAATGTTTTGCTTTTGTTGTAAAGCCTTTTTGAAATCAGACAGTGTGGTTAGATTAACGAGAGTCTTGTCTTTAAAATGGTGTAAAATAGTCATATGTTTGAGAAATTGAAGTAATAGCATTTCTAAGGTATTTGAATAACGCGCCACAGGATTCCACTGGCTGTTACGTAGGTGGGACGTTTTCGTCCCGCCGGCCCTAGAGAAGTTAAAATTAGAGAACAAACACCAGCTGCAATTAACAAAGAGACAAGCCCCTCCCCATAGCTTTATCTAAAGCTGCCGTCCTGTCTAGACGATTCATGGAGAAACCCACAAGATGTATATTATCCATGTCCTTATTCAGCCAAGACTCTGAGAAACATAGGATATTACAGTTCTTCAGGTGCCATTGATAGGATAGTCTCAAACTGAGTTCATCCAGTTTGTTCTCCAGTGACTGTACATTCACCAGCAGAACAGAAGGAAATGGCGGTGTATTTGTTAGTGATCACTGGTTCAATGTCCAGAAGCTGTTTTCACTTACAGAAAATGATGGTGGAGACATGTACCAAAAACATTATGATCTGCATAAAAAACACAGAATGGCAGAATTGGTCAGGAGCCCGTAAAACGGACGCTATCCACAGCGCCATATCAGCGTCAATGCTGATGCCCTCTAATGGAGCATAAAGTGGTCTAATATTATTCAGACTCTTACTTCACTCACAATTCCCCTTGGCTGTTGCTTCCGGCTACATCCGCTGACAGTGGGGAGCCAGCAGGACAGAAATAGACCCACACTGGGATGGCTGTGTTGTGCTGCGGTGAGGAGAGGAGATAACAGGAGCAGAGAGAAGAGAAGAGATAAAAATGGCCTGGGCTGCTGCCAGCCTGGCAAACACACTCTTCAGCCTTGCTCCGGGTGTTGTGATGGATAGAGGGAATGGAGCATTGATAGAGTGAGCAGGATCAATGTAGAGAGAGGAGGATGGATTCATCAGAGGTGTGTGTGGACAGTTAGGACCGTTTGCGAAACAGTTTGTACTCCTTCGTTCTTATAAATTCCACCAGTGTTTGTCATTGTTTGAGTCAGGTTGGCAGCATCGGGAAGAAACAATGTTAGTGTGCGCATACTGTGTACGTGTTGTGTGTGTGTGTGTGTGTGTGTGTGTGTGTGTGTGTGTGTGTGTGTGTGTGTGTGTGTGTGTGCGCGCCTACATGCATGCGTGTTTGTGTCTTGAAGAGGTCACAGCAGTGCAGGAGGGGCAGAAGATGAGCTGAGCCTGAGGATTGAGAGGGAAACTGCTTCCATATCTCACTCAAATCAGTTTAGGTCCCTGATTAAGAGTGTTCCCTGTCTCCAACAGCAGCCCTCTGTCTGTGTGTATCTGTCATAGTCAACAAACAGACAGACACGGGATGTATCCAAAATGCCACCCTATTACTTACAATACCATTCAAAAGTTTGGGGTCACTTAGAAATGTCCTTGTTTTCAAAAGAAAAGCACTTTTTTTGTCCATTAAAATAACATCAAATTGATTAGAAATACAGTGTAGACATTGTTAATGTTGTAAATGACTACTGTAGCTGGAAACGGCTGATTTTTTTATGGATATCTACATAGGCGTACAGAGGCCCATTATCAGCAACCATCACTCCAGTGTTCCAATAGCACGTTGTGTTAGCTAATCCAAGTTTATCACTTTATAAGGATCATTAGAAAACCCTGTTGCAATTATGTTAGCACAGCTGAAAACGGTTGTGCTGATTAAAGAAGCAATAAAACTGGCCTTCTTTAGACTAGTTGAGTATCTGAAGTATCAGCATTTGTGGGTTTGATTACAGGCTCAAAATGGCCAGAAACAAATAAATTTCTTCTGAAACACGTCAGTCTATTCTTGTTTTGAGAAATTAAGACTATTCCATGCAACAAATTGCCAAGACACTGAAGATCTTGTACAACGTTGTGTACTACTCCCTTCACCGAACAGCACAAACTGGCTCTAACCAGAATAGAAAGAGGAGTGGGAGGCCTCGGTGCACAACTGAGCAAGAGGACAAGTACATTAGAGTGTCTAGTTTAAGAAACAGACGCCTCACAAGTCCTCAACTGGCGGCTTCATTAAATAGTACACGCAAAACACAAATCTCAACTTCAACAGTAAAGAGGCGACTCCGGGATGCTGGCCTTCTAGGCAGGGTTCCTCTGTCCAGTGTCTGTGTTCTTTTGCCCATCTTAATCTTTTCTTTTAATTGGCCAGTCTGAGATATGGCTTTTTCTTTGCAACTCTGCCTAGAAGGCCAGCATCTCGGAGTCGCCTCTTCATTTTTGACGTTGAGACTGGTGTTTGCGGGTACTATTTAATGAAGCTGCCAGTTGAGGACTTGTGAGGCGTCTGTTTAGAGCCAGTTTGTGCTGTTCTGTGACGGGAGTAGTACACAGTGTTGAAACTCAAAATTGATTTGAGGTGCCTCCTGTTTCCATTGATCATCCTTGGGATGTTTCTACAACTTGATTGGAGTCCACCTGTGCGAAATTCAGTTAATTGGACATGATTTGGTAAGGCACACACCTGTCTAGATAAGGTCCCACAGTTGGCAGTGCATGTCAGAGCAAAAACCAAGCCATGAGGTCGAAGGAATTGTCCATAGAGTTCCAAGACAGGATTATGTCGAGGCACAGATCTAGGGAAGTGTACCAAAAAATATCTGCAGCATCGAATGTCCCCAAGAACACAGTGGCATCTATCATTCTTATATGGAAGAAGTTTTGAACCACCCATTCAAACTGCCCATCCAAACTAAGCAATCGGGGGAGAAGGGCCTTGGTCAGGGAGGTGACAGGATGGTCACTTTGAAAGAGCTCCAGAGATCAAATCAAATTTTATTGGTCACATACACATGGTTACCAGATGTTATTGCGAGTGTAACGAAATGCTTGTGCTTCTAGTTCCAACAGCGCAGTAATATCTAACAAGTAATATCTAAGAAATAAAACATAGGAAACTTAGCAGTATTTAGTTTTTTAAGGACTAGAAGCAAGGCAGCCCTCTCTGTCTGCGCCATTTTAATAATTTAACTCCTCTGTGGAGATGGGAGAAAATTCCAGAAGGACAACCATCTCTGCAGCACTCCACCAATCAGGCCTTTATGGTAGAGACGGAAGCCACTCCTCGGTAAAAGGCACATGACAGCCCACTTGGAGTAAGGCACCTAAAGACTTTCAGACCACGAGAAACAAGATTCTCTCGCCAGATGAAACCAAGGTTGAACTCTTTGGCCTGAATGCCAAGCGTCACGTCTGGAGGAAACCTGGTACCATCCCTACGGTGAAGCACGGTGGTGGCAGCATCATGCTGTTGGGATGTTTTTCAGAGGCAGGGACTTGGAGACTAGTCAGGATTGAGGGAAAGAACAGAGAGATCCTTGATGAAAACCTGCTCAAGAGCGCTCAGGACCTCAGACTGGGGTGAAGGTTCAGCTTCCAACAGGACAACGACCCTAAGCACACAGCCAAGACAACGCAGGAGTGGCTTCGGGACAAGTCTCTGAAGGTCCTTGAGTGGTCCAACCAGAGCCTGGACTTGAACCCGATTGAACATCTCTGGAGAGACCTGAAAATAACTGTGCAGCAACGTTCCATATCCAACCTGACAGAGCTTGAGAGGATCTGCAGAGAAGAATGGGAGAAACTCCCCAAATACAGGTGTGCCAAGCTTGCAGCTTCATACACAAGAAGAACCGAGGCTGTAATCACTGCCAAAGGTGCTTCAACAAAGTACTGAGTAAAGGGTCTGAATACTTATGTAAATGTTATATTTTTTTTAATTATTTTTTATACATTTGCAAACATTTCTAAAAAACTGTTTTTGCGCCATCATTATGGGGTATTGTGTGTAGATTGATAAGGAAAACGTAACACAATGTGGAAAAAGTAAAGGGGTCTGAATACTTTCCGAATGCACTGTAGGTTAAATACATGGTTAGAACAGTGGTTAACAAGGTATGACATGGTTATATAGCTGATTAGACATGTTAAAGGGTTTCTGGCAGAGGGATCTTGAGCCTGCCAGAACTGGTTGCAATGACAGTTTTGCCTGCTGGGTGTACATACAAAAACTAAATGTTGTTATTATTGTGCACTCTGGGCATAGTCCATTTGGATTATTTGCACAATGTCTAGAAACACTGTCAGTAACATTATAACATTATTTTCAACCCTATGGGGAGAACATGTGAGGGAATGGACCAATGTGCTCTCTCTACGACCCTGGGACATGCTGTATGATGATGATAAATGCTGAGGGGATTCTCCCCTGCTCTCTTGGCAATTAAACCACTGCTGCATGGTGTTCCTCAGCCCAGAATAAGCCACCCTGCTGCATGTGATGTCATCAATCTTCACCCCACTACTTAATGTTGGAGTCCTACATAATGTTAGTCTACCATGGAATGCTGGATTCCACTACGGAATGTTTAAATCCTCTATATAATGTAAGACTCCACTAGACTCATCGATCTTCACTCAAACCACTATGGAATGTTGGAATCCTCTAAGGAATGTTAAAGTCCACTACGGAATATATTATGTGCAACTGACATCCTCCTACGTCATACTTCCGGGTCCTGTCCCCTAATCTTTTGAATGGGCTTGATGATAATATCATCCAATTCGAGAAAATGCGGTCATTTAAGGTTTTCAAACTTTCCCAGGGTCCCCTGCCCAGGCTAACCCGGCGACCCAGGGATCCCCATCATATGTTAGCAAAAAAAAAACATGTATTGTCTTATCATCAGCTGAGTGATAATGGCAAGCAGAAGTAATCAACATTTTAAAATGAATAGATTTGGCAGACAATTTCATTATTTTGACCTCCCGACAGTTCATTGGAAGAAGGCGTGTAAACAGTCTATTAGCTAGAAATGTAAATGTACATGTGGAATTGCAAGTTCACGTGTAAAAATAACATTTGCATATTCACATATAAGAAAACTCCACATGTGAAAAACAAATTCACATGTGGTATTGAATTTGGTATTGCATTTCCAAACAAGAGGGTATAAAGAATAATTATTGTACAATTTCCTTAAGATAGTAAAACAAACTGAGCGGAATGCATTATTGCAACCACTTCAAAGTAATCCCTCTCCTTCTTCTGCAACTTTGGTGTCCACCTACAGTCCTATTTCAAGGTTGTTCAAGGATGTAGTTAGACATTGGCACATATTACAAAGTGACCCCAGCTTCAGTAAAGCGTTTAACCCACCCCCCGAGGTCACTTTTCAGGGAAGACCCAGATGCAGACAATGTCAAAGTAACAAAAGTGTATCACGACAGGTCAAGGGCAGGCAGAGGTCAGTAATCTATGGTGGTGTGACAAGGTACAGAAATGGTCGGCAGGCTCAGGGTTGGGGCAGGCAGAATGGTCAAAACTGTGAAAAATAGAAAATAGAGGGAAAACAATGGGAAAACCGCTGGTAGGCTTGACGAACAAAACGAACTGGCAACAGACAAACAGAGAACACAGGTATAAATACACTGGGGATAATGGGGAAGATGGGTGACACCTGGAGGGGGGTGTAGACAAGCACAAAAACAGAGGAAACAGATCAGGGTGTGACAAAGAGATGCTTAGTAAGGACAGATTTGCCTAAGAAAAAAGCAACACATTTTATGTCTCTCATTCCTGATGGCAATTTCTCCTGTCACAACTGAGTCCACTGTTATGCCATGATCAGAGGGATCTCTCTTATCCATCCCCATTTGGGTGAGAGGATAAAGGTTTGAGGTAGTTTAACATGTAACACGAAATATGTTGTGTATCTACTTAAGTGTTCCCGTTACTGTTATTGTGTGGGTAAGACCAAACGTGAATTTAAGACAAGGATATGTGAGCGTACGAGCTCCATTCACAACCATGATGAAAAATCACCTGTTGCCAGGCATTTCAATAGCCATAATCATGAACTAAGTGCCTTATGTTACATGGGTATTCAAATGGTGAAGGCGCCACGTAGGGGAGGACATGGGGATGGATAGACCGCTTGGGCACTCTTGCCCCAGCAGGCCTTAATGAGGAATATCATTCTTCTAGATTTTTGTAGTAGGTTATAAATAGACTAAACATTTAGGTAATGCCATCATAATGTATTTGTATTGTGTGTCTATAGATCTTTATTTGATTTTCATGTTTCCCCCACAGCTCCCTGTAACGGTTGTCGTCGGGAATGGAGGACCAAAACGCAGCAGGAGTGTGGATGCTCATCTTGTATTTATTTTTAAATAAAGTGAACACCAAAATAACAAAACGAAAAACGCATGAACAACAAAACAGTCTTGTCAGGCTCACACAGGCAAAACAAGAAACAATCTCCCACAACACTACACCAAACAATTACCCATATATAGGACTCTCAAATCAGAGGCAACGAGAAAGCACCTGCCTCCAATTGAGAGTCCAACCCCCCATTAACCTACACAGAAATACAAAACATAGAACATAAACCAAAACCCGGAAATAATAAATCAAACACCCTACTACAAAAATCACCACCCCGAACCACATAAACAAAATACCCTCTGCCACGTCCTGACCAAACTACAATAACAAACAACCCTTATACTGGTCAGGACGTGACAGTAGCCCCCCTAAAGGTGCAGACCCCGGATGCAACTCATAAAAAAAAATCCCCCTAAACTAAAGGGAGGGAAGGGAGGGTGGCTGTGCTACACCCCCCCCCCCCCCCCCCCCCCCCCTCCCCAACTGTACAGGAGGTAACACGCACCTCAGGGCTGGTGCGGGGAGCAGGAACAGGCCGAGTCGGACTGGGTTGATGCACTGGAAGCCTGATGCGTGGTGCTGGTACTGGAGGTATCAGCCTGGGAACACGCACCTCAGGGCTAGTGCGGGGAGCGGGAACAGGCCGAGTCGGACTGAGTTGACGCACTGGAAGCCTGATGCGTGGTGCTGGTACTGGAGGTATCAGCCTGGGAACACGCACCTCAGGGCTGGTGCGGGGAGCAGGAACAGGCCGAGTCGGACTGGGTTGACGCACTGGAAGCCTGATGCGTGGTGCTGGTACTGGAGGTATCAGCCTGGGAACACGCACCTCAGGGCTAGTGCGGGGAGCGGGAACAGGCCGAGTCGGACTGAGTTGACGCACTGGAAGCCTGATGCGTGGTGCTGGTACTGGAGGTATCAGCCTGGGAACACGCACCTCAGGGCTGGTGCGGGGAGCAGGAACAGGCCGAGTCGGACTGGGTTGACGCACTGGAAGCCTGATGCATGGTGCTGGTACTGGAGGTATCAGCCTGGGAACACGCACCTCAGGGCTAGTGCGGGGAGCGGGAACAGGACGAGTCGGACTGGGCTGACGCACTGGACCGTAGAGGCTTACTGGCGGTCTCGAGCGCAGAACTGGCATCGCTCTTACCCACTGATGCCCACTTCCCCCTGGCAAATGCGGGGCGCTGGTATTGTGCGTACCGGCCTAAAAATACTTGGCCTCACCACAGTACCCATTACCCCGAAGCACGGGACCTGTCCAGTCACTGGTTGCCCAGAAAAGGTACGGGGATTTGGCCTGGGGCTCAAACCTCACCCAGCCAAACTACCCGTGTGCCCCCCCCAAAATAATTATTTGGGCTGCCTCTCGGGCTTAAACGCCAGTCGTGTTCCCCTGTAGCGTTCCCTGTCTTCGCTCCACTTCCTCCATGGACCTTCTCCGGCCATAATCTCATCCCACGTCCACTTCTCACGATCGTCCCTCCGTTGCTCCTTCCTCCGCTGCTTGGTCCTTATTTGGTGGGAGATTCTGTAACGGTTGTCGTCGGGAATGGAGGACCAAAACGCAGCAGGAGTGTGGATGCTCATCTTGTATTTATTTTTAAATAAAGTGAACACCAAAATAACAAAACGAAAAACACACAAACAACAAAACAGTCGTGTCAGGCTCACACAGGCTAAACAAGAAACAATCTACCACAATACCCTCTGCAAATAACCCTTATACTGGTCAGGACGTGACACTCCCTCTGCAGGGATCTCTTGATTTGGGAATTTATAATTATTTCCACCTGTGTGGTATTGTTGTTGTGAGTCATCTCCAAAATATTGTTCTTTTTTTAAACAAGTCATAGAAAGTTGGTTGCAATTTCAGTTTAATCCACCTGAAAAGACAGAACAAATAATACAACAAATATTGTGGTTAAAATCAAATATACAAATTGATGAAAAAAAAGGTATAATCTTTGTAAATTGTATCATAAATAGGACTGGTGGAGTTGTCACACATGTAGCTAACAGAGACATATGGAAATGTCTGCTCTACCCCAAATTACAACCAACTAATTGCAGCATTACCACAAAAATGGCAGAGGAAAGAGAAAAAGTAAAAACCTTGCCAGTTGGCCCTGCATTAAAGACCAAAATTGGTTAAAGAAAATTGTGATAAATAAAATATATACCAGTTTCATTTAAGGACCAAAAATATTTGCTCTTCGATGTACCGATTCCATGGCACATGGTTTATGAATTGACACGCAAAACAACGCTGGATTCAAAACTTTAAATTGTTCAATTTAAATGATTGTACAAAATTCTTGCAACTAATTTAATGTTATATATATGGGGGATACAATCTTCCCAGCTCTGCAGATTTTGCTGCGAGGAGGCAGAGTCATTATATCATTTATTTTGGTTCTGTCCACATGTAGCTCGTTTTTGGTTGGCTGAAGAATTGCTAACGCTGCAGATAGCAATACTGTGTGATTTGAAAAGCCATAGTCAATCGATCAATAATACAATAACTATTTTAGCAAAAATGTTTATCTTTAATTTAAAATCTGTAGAAACTATGAGAATAGAAAGTTTCAGTGCTTTTGTGAAGCATCACAGCACAGTTGAAAAATACATGGCAAATAGAAATCCAATTTGGATAGTGAGATAGATGGGAGGGGTTGAATGGAGCTGAAGGGTGGGACTAGTAACACTAGTAACCACTCTGACATCAATGCAAATGTAATCGAAAATCTAATCAAACACTTCATGAGAATGTTGCGCAACATTTCTGTATGCTTTGCAATTGCGCGAGAAAACAGAGTGATGGCCTCTACTAAAAATGATGAAGGATGTTAACAAAGTCTCTGGGTTAAGAAGAGACAGAGGGTAAAGGATTCCCTTACCCTACATTATCTCTTTCTCCATCTTTTCCTATCCTTACTTATTCTCCCTATCTCCATCGGCCAGGAGTTCATGGACATTTCTGGGTCGTAATGGGAAGTGTTTACCAGAGCAGATCCATAGCGTACAGCACAGTCTAGGCCAGCTGCTCACACATCACAACGCAGCAGTAATATCCTAATAATCATCTCTAAAATAACTTACCTCATCTCCTCACTCCTCAGAGCTAGAGGAATTTAGCTCATACAGATGTAGGATCCTAATTTGAGCCAGTTTGCTAAAGCAGGAAAATAATCCTCCAGCAACAGGAAGTGTCAATTATTATGTGGATTATAATTCATTGATCTTTTTTGTAGGGGTTGATATGTTTTACTTTAGGGCAAATCAGGTCTGACATTTTTAAGTGGAAATTACTAACTTTAGAAGCCTTTTTAAACGTTGAATACACTACAAGTTTGCAGGAACATTTTAATCAACCCAAGAGTGATCAAATTAAGATCCTACATTTGTACATACTGTACGCTGTGAGATGGGATGGAAGGTGAAACTTCAGGGAAGAATGCTTGGGTTTAAGAACTGAACATTGAGCAAATGTCAGAACCAGGTAATTTATGTGACTCAGTGCTGTGTTAGCCCACTGAGCTAAAGCCTAATTGTAAGCCCTGGATTTCACGACTGGGAATACAGATATGCATCTATTGGTTGCAGATACCTTAACAAAAAGTGGTGTGGATCAGAAAACAAGTCAGTATCAGGTGTGTCCACTATTTGCCTCATGCAGCGCAATACATCTCCTTTGCAGGCTGTTGATTCTGCAGTGTGGAATGTTGTCCCACTCCTCTTCAATGGCTGTGCAAAGTTGCAGGATATTGGCTGGAACTGGAGCACGCTGTTGTACACGTCTATCCAGAGCATCCCAAACATGCTCAATGGGTGACATGTCTGGTGAGTATACAGGCCACGGAAGAACTGGGACATTTTCAGCTTCCAGCAATTGTGTACAGATCCTTGGAACATGGAGCCGTGCATTATCATACTGAAACATGCGGTGATGGCGGTGGATGAATGGCAAGACAATGGGCCTCAGGATCTTGTTACGGTATCTCTGTGCATTCAAATTGCCATCAATAAAATGCAATTGTGTTCGTTGTCTGTAGCTTATGCCTGCCCATACCATAACCCCACCGCCACCATGGGGCACTCTGTTCACAACGTTGACGTCAGCAAACCGCTTGCCCACACGACACCATACACATGGTCTGCGGCTGTGAGGCTGGTTGGACATACTGTCAAATTCTCTAAAATGACGTTTTAGGCAGCTTATGGTAGAGAAATGAACATTAAATTATGTGGCAACAGCTCTGGTGGATATTCCTGCAGTCAGCATTTCAATTGCACGCTCCCTCAAAACTTGAGACATCTGTGACGTGTTGTGTGACAAATCTGCACATTTTAGAGTGGAATTTTATTGTCCCCAGCATAAGGTGCACCTGTGTAATGATCATGCTGTTTAATCAGCGTCTTGATATGCCACACATGTCAGGTGGATGGATTACCTTGGCAAAGGAGAAATGCTCACTAACAGGGATGTAAACAAATGTGTGTACAACATTTTAGAGAAATAAGATTTTTGTGCATATGGAAAATTTCAGGGATCTTTTATTTCAGCTCATGAAACATGGGACCAACACTTTACATGTTGCATTTATATTTTTGTTCAGTGTAAAAACAAAGTAATTTAAATTCCAAAATAAACTCACTCAACCTGGCCATGAACAACTTATAGATTTTTCCATAAGAGAAACAAACCATGAAGACAGCACTAAGATCATTTGCACACATCTCATCAGTCCCCATCTGCCAGGAGGCTGTCCCCTGGTTCCAGTGTGTTGTGCAGAGTACCCTCCTCCCATTGGAGCTGTGTTTATTACAGTAACAGAACACTTGACCCTGTTCACCACCCCTTACAGATGTCCCACTCCACAGAAGCATTTAAAGGGATGTTTTACTATGGTGATTATGTAGGACCAGTATGTGTAATGTATCCTGGCTTTGGCTTTTCATGTTTGATCATTTCATAAGGATTTAGTGATTAAATGTCTTGGTTCATAATGACAAACAAATTCAATTTGTATAACTTTTATTGAGCTTCCTTCTTCCTTCAGGAGAGGCTGAATATGGTTTATCCGGTAGATACATTATTTTATGACGCATCATGAATAGGGGTTGTAAGTCATGATCATACATTGTGTAATGATATAGTCCTACTCATGCATAAGGTGATTTTTAACATTCGTTTTGATTGGGTTGCAAATGCGTTGTCTTTGTGCATATACTGCATTATGTATATGAATAAGAACGTCACTGTTATTGAACTGTGGACTGATTGGCAGTCCTTGGATGATGAGGTCAAAGGTCAGTTGGAGGGCAAAACCAGTTGAGTAGATAAAGAAAGATACATCAAGCATAAAGGGAATAGAGAGAGAGAGAGAGAATACTTAGTTGATGCAACGCTTTGTTACCTTGCACATTGCCACAAAGAGTCACTTACTGAAAGCTACATATATACATAAACAGAGGAGGACATGAACCCACCAAATTATTCCAGGGAGATCTATTGGTGCAGTCGGGTGAGAACTGTTTCCACAATGTAAAGATACATCAAGCATAAAGGGAAGAGAGAGAGAGAGAGTATACTTAGTTGATGCAACTCTTTGTTACCTTGCACATTGCCACAAAGAGTCACTTACTGAAAGCTACATATATACATAAACAGAGGAGGACATGAACCCACCAAATTATTCCAGGGAGATCTATTGGTGCAGTCGGGCGAGAACTGTTTCCACAATGTAAAGATACATCAAGCATAAAGGGAAGAGAGAGAGAGAGAGTATACTTAGTTGATGCAACTCTTTGTTACCTTGCACATTGCCACAAAGAGTCACTTACTGAAAGCTACATATATACATAAACAGAGGAGGACATGAACCCACCAAATTATTTCAGGGAGATCTATTGGTGCAGTCGGGTGAGAACTGTTTCCACAATGTAATACATGAGGTCATCATTATGCATGTTTCCAAGAACACAGCACATAGAATGCAGATGGTACTGAGAACTAACCATCCTGACCTAACTAGAGAGATTCTAGGGAGTAGGTAGGGAGAGGGGCAGTGTACCAATAAACCCTTCGCTAAGCCCGCCCCAGAATGTTGGACAACCAATCACAGCACTCCGGTGGATAGCAACTGTCGCTAACCAAGCTTGTGTCCAACGCCCCTTTGACAAGCTTAAGTTTCAAGCGCATGGAAGACAATAAGGGAACAGAGTTCTACATTTTTATTTTATAATTGTTTAAATTGCTAAATAATTGAACAGTTCTTCAGCGGTACTGTGACTGTGATTTATGAAATGCAGAGCCTACTGATTAAGTATTTTTCTAATCTGAAATTATACCTTTTTGCATTGTTTGCTAGCTGATTAACTAGCTCTTAGTCTCTTTCACCACTGCCGAACATGTGGCTAAAGCTAGCTAGCCAGACAGTTAATATAACTTGTTTTCTCTAAATGTATGTTAGCTAGCTAATACGTTTCAAGTTTTAATGTCACGTGCACAAGTACAGTGAAATGCATTTCTTGCAATCTCCAAACCCAAACATGTAGTAAGAAGTTGGCTAAATTATGAATAAAACTCATCTGCTGTCGACATCAGTATATACGATTTCAGAACCCTAGTCAGCTCTGAATGTGGTTAGTAGCCTTGAATGCATGCTGACAGTGCATTCAAAGCCATAGTGGCTAGGCACACAACAAACTTCCTTTTACCAGGATCCCATGAAGCAATTGGAATGATAGTCCACCACAACATACCTGAGTCTCCTGATCCACAGGGGGTAACCTGTGTTTCATTTTGTTGTGTGAGTTTGAGATATTATGAGGGGTTTCCTCCAGTAGTTTAAATAGGGAATTGAGCTTCCCGGGAAAATGTTGACCAAGGTAGCAACAGTAACCAAGGGTTCAGGGCTTACAACAGGGTCAATTAGTTCCAAAATAAACAAAGAGAGAGAGAAGTTGCTGTTAGGTGCCTTACAAAGCAAGGAGACTAGAAGGGGATGGATGGGGATACCAGTTAGTGACTAAATACACAAATTCCCCTCTGGAGGGAAACAGCCAGGGGGTGTAAAGTGAGAATGGTGATATAATTAATGGAAGTAGGCCAGCAGGACATCCGGGGACGCTGTAGAGGACTACCAACAAAGAGGAAAGGAAAGGGAAGGAATTACACTTCTGTACAAATCCCGGTAAAGCTATACACACAATGTATGTGTCTTTATACACATTATAAAACAGATTTATGAGAAATTATGCTGCAAGGAACAGTTCGTCGTAATTCAGTGCCCCTGTTATCATCTCCCTAGTCTCTCTCTCTCTTTCTGCTCCACCCTGGATCGCTGCACTCTGTGCGTCCTGAGAGGTCGGGTGGAGCTGGGTCAGGGAGGAAGGGAGGGGAGAGAGGAATGGTGGTAAAGGGGAAACACAGCAGGGTAGAAGAAGAGAAGGGAGAAATGAGAGAGAGAGAGAGAGAGAGAGAGAAAGAGAATGGTGGAAAAGGGATAGAGGGTAAAGAGGAGAGGGGAGATAGTTGGGAGAGAGAGAAAGCGAGAGAGACAGAGAAGGTGGGAGCTGTGCTGTAGCTGCTCCTGGGCCGCGCCAGAGGAGTGTGTCCTTGGGCTGCCCTCGTCTCTGACGCACGCATGAACAAACATACACATACACACATTCACTCGTTTCTTCACACACACGCACGCACACACGTGTTAGGAGGCTCCCAGACTCAGACACCTCATCAGTGATGCAGAGGAGCCCCTGTCTGCAGAGAGAGAGAGGGATAAAAAAAAAATGAGAGGTAGATCTTGTATCCAGGGCAGAGAGAGAAAAAAAGACCTCGTATGATTAATTGGGCTTGTGTTTGTTGCTTCTGTTTTGTAACAACAAATCAAAAGGTCCATACATCTGTTCAGGCATCTAAAGAACGTGGGTCCTTGTGGACCTATATATTTGTACTGTGGCGGTTATCTTCAAAAACATTTGTTTCACATGGATGGTCTTAAGTACAAACACCTACACTATTTGGCTAAATGTGCCCGTGTGTGTCTTCCACTGGTATTCATAAAAACTCATTTGGATACTGTTAGCCTGTATAGATAATCTCCCCCTCTCCATGCAGAAGTAGACTACATTATTTTCCTCGTGAAATAGCTGAAAAACACATTTTGTGAAGTGTGTATCATTGTCAGAATCAATCTTGTCAGGTATACCACGAATATGAACACACAAATCAATGAAGGGACATGACTCGTAAATATGCCAATGCGCTCATCTTTTTATTGCACAACACTGAATTGTTTGGTATGGGACGATTTAACAACATTGCCACTGATCGACAGACCAGCTTAATGAGAGACCAGAGCCTGGCTCTGTGTTCTGGATGAGCTGGAGGGCAGCTGTGTAACCTGTCCCAAAGACACCTTTAGGGCCTCCTACCCCTATGCACTTATGTTCATCTGAAAGTACTGGGTAGGTGGAAGTATTATGGTGGAAGTTCCATCAAGCCTATCAAAGGACAAGGTGGAGCTATTACCACATTGTGTAAACCTATCCACTCCTTGCAGATCTAGAGTACAGGAAGTACTTAGGAGTAGGGGTTTGGGGTCAGTTTGAGATTGGACAGTTAGATATCAGCTCAGACAGAGTACAGTATGGAGTTCAGTGAAGCGTTAAAGTACTTTAACCTTTACAGACCCAAACACAAGCTGGCTCTGCGACAACCTCTATAGGGGCGACAAACACTGAGTGACAATGATCTGAGAAATCAACCTTTTCAGTGCCAGAATAGGATACAACCCATAGTGGCTGAAATATAGTATCTACTTGAGTTCTGAGAACCTTTGTACTACAGCCACTGTTAGGAACACTGGCTACAGTGCAGTAGAATGTATTTTGTCCAAAATAAACAGCTTTTTTTCAGATGCCAACTCTCAGATTGCTAATGTGTCTGTGTCTGTTTTTGCTTGAGGCGGGCTAGCAGACCTAGCTTGGTGTTCTCAAGTGGGACCAACAGTGTAGAAGGAAAGGCACAGGTACACACAAACACACTCACACACATTATACAGAGAGTCCTGAAACAGAGAGAAGGCTTAGATAAGCAGGCTACGGTAACTACAACACTAAGGTATAATAATTGTCAGACTAGATGACGTTTTAAATCATTGTAGTTGGTACACAGCAATGTCTAGATTTGAAGGTCCCACGAGGAATTATTAACCAAACGTCTCCTTTAGGTTAGAAGCAAATGCATTGGCTTGTCAAACAGACAGACATAAAGACCATGATTCAAGCAGCTTTGCACTGCTGTTGGTCCCCTGGTCTTCAGATACACATTTTTGGGGTTAATTTTCAATTGAATGATTCTAGATTTTGAGTTCAGTTGTCCACACGAACTGTTTGTTGACTGAGGTGATATCTAGACTGCATAAACTTCACAAAAAGCCTGTTTGAGGTCACCCTCTCATTGTACAAAATGCTTTGGTGACACCAGATTGTAGTAAAAATGTGACAATGTGCCCCCACAACTCTGTGTATAACACACGTACAGTAGATGAGTACAGAGTACAACGCACATGGTGTTTGAATGCTCAAACCAACAAAAATGTGCAATTTTGTGTTTCCCAAATCAGGGAAAATGATATATACTGACATTGTAATTTTAATTCAGCAGTACTAGTCTTTAGCTAACATTTGTACATATATTGCAAGTTGAAAATAAAAACACATATTTGCATTTTTACAGGCACGTACATACCACAAAAATAGACTATGTGGAAACTAGATATATATACTAGGCACAAGGTATATACAGTCCATGTGCTTTGGGGCAAATGGTAAAAAACAACAACAAAAACAAACAAACAAAACAAACAAAGAAGACACTTTTCAAAACAGAAACAGAGAATACCCTGATTTGCTAAGACATTAATACCAAGACATTCAGTACCCTTAATATCTGGTACGGAAAAAAAATAGATTTTAAACTAAGATAATCGTCTTAATAATCGTCAGTCGATTTCAAGCATGCATGGGGAATCTGATTTTTATTCCATTGCAAGTCTCTTTTTTTAAATGGAGAACGAAGTAACAATAAATTTAAAATAACATTTGACTTAAAACCTGCAAAACAGTGGCTCATGCTTGATATAACTATATATATATATATATATAGCTCTCCTGCTATCTCTCTCAGAATGACCTTCTTGATCCTAATCAGTCAGGTTTCAAGACTGGGCATTCAACTGAGACTGCTCTTCTCTGTGTCACGGAGGCTCTCCGCACTGCTAAAGCTAACTCTCTCTCCTCTGCTCTCATCCTTCTAGACCTATCTGCTGCCTTTGATACTGTGAACCATCAGACCCTCCTCTCCACCCTCTCCGGGTTGGGCATCTCCGGCGCGGCCCACGCTTGGATTGCGTCCTACCTGACAGGTCGCTCCTACCAGGTGGCGTGGCGAGAATCTGTCTCCGCACCATGTGCTCTCACCACTGGTGTCCCCCAGGGCTCTGTTCTAGGCCCTCTCCTATTCTCGCTATACACCAAGTCACTTGGCTCTGTCATATCCTCACATGGTCTCTCCTATCATTGCTATGCAGACGACACACAATTAATCTTCTCCTTTCCCCCTTCTGATAACCAGGCGGCGAATCGCATCTCTGCATGTCTGTCAGACATATCAGTGTGGATGACGGATCACCACCTCAAGCTGAACCTCGGCAAGACGGAGCTGCTCTTCCTCCCGGGGAAGGACTGCCCGTTCCATGATCTCGCCATCACGGTTGACAACTCCCTTGTGTCCTCCTCCCAGAGTGCTAAGAACCTTGGCGTGATCCTGGACAACACCCTGTCGTTCTCCACTAACATCAAGGCGGTGACCCGATCCTGTAGGTTCATGCTCTACAACATTCGCAGAGTACGACCCTGCCTCACACAGGAAGCGGCGCAGGTCCTAATCCAGGCACTTGTCATCTCCCGTCTGGATTACTGCAACTCGCTGTTGGCTGGGCTCCCTGCCTGTGCCATTAAACCCCTACAACTCATCCAGAACGCCGCAGCCCGTCTGGTGTTCAACCTTCCCAAGTTCTCTCACGTCACCCCGCTCCTCCGCTCTCTCCACTGGCTTCCAGTTGAAGCTCGCATCCGCTACAAGACCATGGTGATTGCCTATGGAGCTGTGAAGGGAACGGCACCTCCATACCTTCAGGCTCTGATCAGGCCCTACACCCAAACAAGGGCACTGCGTTCATCCACCTCTGGCCTGCTGGCCCCCCTACCTCTGAGGAAGCACAGTTCCCGCTCAGCCCAGTCAAAACTGTTCGCTGCTCTGGCACCCCAATGGTGAAACAAGCTCCCTCACGACGCCAGGACAGCGGAGTCAATCACCACCTTCCGGAGACACCTGAAACCCCACCTCTTTAAGGAATACCTAGGATAGGATAAAGTAATCCTTCTAACCCCCCCCCCCTTAAAAGATTTAGATGCACTATTGTAAAGTGGTTGTTCCACTGGATATCATAAGGTGAATGCACCAATTTGTAAGTCGCTCTGGATAAGAGCGTCTGCTAAATGACTTAAATTTAAATGTAAATGTAAATATAACAGACGCCAGGGATTCAAGAAAAAGGTAACCAAATTCACTCAGGTGTCGTCATTCATTAATAAAACGTTACGCTGGATGCATGGGAACTCTTGCAATGAAACAGAGATGATATTGACTGAACAAAGCAGTGTTTCTTCTCTGTCTCTGTCCCTCTCTCTTTCACTGACTGTGGACACAATCCTTATAAATAATATCAGCACAGTCCTTATAGCAGCTTAATAGGGCAAACTCTGGTATTATCACATACAAGGATTAGGTAAGAGGACCAATTGATTGCACTGAAACATCAACATGTATTCACTCATTTGGACTTAACTCATTCAGAATTCTATTGGCATTTTGGCATGCATCTTTCTCAAACAACAAAACATTATATTAATATGTTGGGGACTATGATCTGACTTGACAGTTAAAAAATGATAGTCTTAAAGCATAAGGTTTTGAAATGTGGCTTAGAATGTACTGAAAATATAAGTAATAAACTTGTGAATAATACATATTGTTATCAAATGATCCAGAATGTATATGAAAATGAAGCCTGTACATACATTTGTGAAGCCCTTGGAAATTCACATTCACTATTATTTTCCATAGCTATTTTTTCAATATCTAAAATGGCCTCCTACACCAGTAAGTTAGGAGATCAAAACAAAAGCGTCAATAGGGCTTTGCTTAGAACTTCTGCATTCGATTTCAACATATAACTTATTAATTATACTATATCCTTTGTGTTTTGTGCAATTAATCAGAATTCAAGGCCTATTTGATGCAAATGAAAACAACTTAAATACAAGAACATAAACAAACTGTACCTACAACAAATAAATAGTAAACCAATCACGTATCATTAAAACGATATATCTTTCCGGAAAGGTAGCGAACCTGAGTGAAATGTCCATCATCATGATTTAACAGCTTTGCTCTCGATCGATAAAGTTCAAAGCTTCAAAAGCCAGTTTTTTACACATTGAGCCAGTTGCCAAATTTCTCCCAGATTTGTCCACAGACATTATTAGGTTATTTTTAATTTTTTTAATTTTTTGTTTAACCTTTATTTAACCAGATGTGATCATTCTAAGAGACTGAAGCAGTGATTTTCCCTTTGCTTAAAACGTCGTAATGTGACACAATGTGCTTAAATGCTGAACTCAACTTTGCTGTGTTGCTTTGAACCAAGGGGTTGGATCTCAGTGACAAACTGGAAATGATTTCAACTCTCTATGCTATAGTACAACCAATAAATAAAAAGTGTATTCTCTCATCATAGAACAGGGAACAGGGTAACATACAGAACACACCCAAACGAGAGAAGCATCAAACCTAAGAAACATCACACAAACACTCAGCGACACATACAGCAAAATCTCCCTTCGCATCATCACCCGTAATAATTTCGGTCCTTGTATTTACATGGCAGTTTATTTCTGATTAGCTGTCTTCCCCCTCATATGGCATACATTCAGCAAGAGAAGGCTTGAAGCACACCAGGGTTAGAATAATTTAAATATTTATCTTCAAAGTCACAACCCGCCACAGTCTTGAATTGATGAATTATTGAGGAATAAATTCTTATCGTACAGACATTCGTGGAGCTTTGGACTCGAAGGAGCTCAATATATTGTACATACAACACCAAACTCACACAGGTGAAGATATACTTTTCTTTTTCCTCTGCCCCACCCCATTTCCCATTGGCATGCATTCTGTCGATTAGTTAGTCTTGCTTTACAACGTACAATATTACTTTAAAATGTAATTTAAAGTGACAGTTTGGGGACTTGTTTTCCATAACTCCATTCTGAAATCCGCAGGTGACCTTGAACAGGTATGAAACCAGTTTGCCTCATTTGATCCATAAAAAAACTACATCCACTCACTTCCTCTGACATTTTTGGTTAAGGTAACAATATGGTCGTTGGACTACAATATCTCAACTAGTGAAGCCACGGCAGCTGCTGATTCTTTAAGATTTCACAGTAAAAAAACAGCATATATATATATATATATATATTGTACCAGTCCAAAGTTTGCACACACCTACTCATTCAAGGGTTTTTCTTTATTTTTACTATTTTCTACATTATAGAATAATAGTGAAGACATCAAAACAATGAAATAACACATATGGAATCATGTAGTAACAAAAAAAGTGTTAAACAAATCAAATATAACCACACAAGGCGAAGATTATCCGTTAACCTGTTAGGGCTAGGGGGCAGTATTGACACGGCCGGATAAAAAACGTACCCGATTTAATCTGGTTACTACTCCTGCCCAGTAACTAGAATATGCATATAATTATTGGCTTTGGATAGAAAACACCCTAACGTTTCTAAAACTGTTTGAATGGTGTCTGTGAGTATAACAGAACTCAAATGGCAGGCCAAAACCTGAGAAGATTCCATGCAGGAAGTGGCCTGTCTGACAAGTTGTGTTTCATCTTGGCTCTTTTTATTGAAGACTGAGGATCTTTGCTCTAACGTGACACTTCCTACGGCTCCCATAGGCTCTCAGAGCCCGGGAAAAAGCTGAACGATATCAAGGCAGCCTCTGGCTGAAATACATTATCGCTTTTGGCAAGTGGCCGATCAGAGTACTATGGGCTTAGGCGCATGCCCGAGTCGACCCCATGCTTTATTTTCTTTTGTCTGTTTACCTAAACGCAGATTCCCGGTCGGAATATTATCGCTTTTTTATGAGAAAAATTGCATAAAAATTGATTTTAAACAGCGGTTGACATGCTTCGAAGTACGGTAATGGAATATTTAGAATTTTTTTGTCACGAATTGCGCCATGCTCGTCACCCTTATTTACCCTTTCGGATAGTGTCTTGAACGCACGAACAAAACGCCGCTGTTTGGATATAACTATGGATTATTTTGAACCAAACCAACATTTGTTATTGAAGTAGAAGTCCTGGGAGTGCATTCTGACGAAGACAGCAAAGGTAATAACATTTTTCTTATAGTAAATCTGACTTTGGTGAGTGCTAAACTTGCTGGGTGTCTAAATAGCTAGCCCTGTGATGCCGGGCTATCTACTGAGAATATTGCAAAATGTGCTTTCACCGAAAAGCTATTTTAAAATCGGACATATCGAGTGCATAGAGGAGTTCTGTATCTATAATTCTTAAAATAATTGTTATACTTTTTGTGAACGTTTATCGTGAGTAATTTAGTAAATTCACCGGCAGTGTTCGGTGGGAATGCTAGTCACATGCTAGTCACATGCTAATGTAAAAAGCTGGTTTTTGATATAAATATGAACTTGATTGAACAAAACATGCATGTATTGTATAACATAATGTCCTAGGAGTGTCATCTGATGAAGATCATCAAAGGTTAGTGCTGCATTTAGCTGTGGTTTGGGTTTATGTGACATTATATGCTAGCTTGAAAAATGGGTGTCTGATTATTTCTGGCTGGGTACTCTGCTGACATAATCTAATGTTTTGCTTTCGTTGTAAAGCCTTTTTGAAATCGGACAGTGTGGTTAGATTAACGAGAGTCTTGTCTTTAAAATGGTGTAAAATAGTCATATGTTTGAAAAATTTACGTTTTTGCATTTTTGAGGTATTTGAATAACGCGCCACGGGATTACACTGTCTGTTGAGTAGGTGGGACGCAAGCGTCCCACCTAGCCCATAGAGGTTAACCTACTCTGCGTCTCACAAAGACACGGCGGTTGGAAACAAAAAGCTCACATTTCTTTGCAGCAATTCGACCATGAAGGCCTGATTTATGCAGTCTCCTCTGAACAGTTGATGTTGAGATGTGTATGTTACTTGAACTCTGTGAAGCTGCAATTTCTGAGGCTGGTAACTCTAATGAACATATCCTCTGCAGCAGAGGTAACTCTGGGTCTTCCTTTCCTGTGGTGGTCCAAATGAGAGGTAGTTTCATCATAGCGCTTGATGGTCTTTGCAACCTTCATGTCTTAAAGTAATGATGAACTGTCATTTCTCTTCAATTATTTGATCTGTTCTTGCCATAATATGGACTTGGTCTTTTACCAAATAGGGCTATCTTCTGTATACCACCTCCACCTTGTCACAACACAGCTGATTGGCTCAAACGCATTAAGAAGGAAAGAAATTCCACAAATTAACTTTTAACAAGGCACACCCGTTAATTGAAATGCATTCCAGGTGACTACCTCATGAAGCTGGTTGAGAGAATTCCAAGAGTGTGCAAGCTGTCATAAATGCAAACGGTGGCTACTTTGAAGAATCTCAAATCTCAAATATATTTTGATTTGTTTAACACTTTTTTGGTTACTACATGATTCCATATGTGTTATTTCATACTGTCCATGTCTTCACTATTATTCTAAAATGTTGAAAATAGTAAAAATAAAGAAAAACCTTTTTATGAGTCCAAACTTTTGACTGGTACTGTATATGGCCAGTTGATTTGGTACACCCATCTAGTACAGGGTCAGACCCCGCTTTGCCTCCAGAACAGCCTGAATTCTTCGGTGCATGAAAACGTTGCTCAATTGGTATCAAGCGACCTAACATGTGCCAGGAAAAAATTCCTCTCTCCATTACACCACTGCCACCCGCCTGTACCATTGACACTAGGCAAGATGGGCCCATGGATTTATGCTGCTTAGACAAATCCTGACTCTGTCATCAGTATGACGCAACAGGAACCGGGATTCGTCGGACCAGGCAATGTTTTTCCAGTTCTCAATATTGTCCAGTGTTGGTGATCGCATGCCCACTGTTTTTAGCTGATTGGACTGGAACCTGGCGTGGTCGTCTGGTGCAATAGCCCATCCGTGACAAGAACCGACGAGTTGTGCTTTCCGTGATGCCATTCTGCACACCACTGTTGTATTGCACTGCTATATGCCTGTTTGTGGCCAGCCTGTTAGCTTGCACAATTCTTGCCATTCTCCTTCGACCTCTCATCAACGAGCTATTTTTGCCCACAGGACTGCCGCTGACTGGATGTTTTTTATTTGTCACACCATTCTTGGTAAACCCTAGACACTGCCGTGCATAAAAAGCCACGCTCAAGTTAGCTTAGGTAACTTGTGTTGCCTATTCTAACATTCAATCAAACAGTAACTGAATGCCTCGATGGCTGTCTGCCTGCTTTATATAACAAGTCCACGTGACTCACTGTCTGTAGGAGCGAACCATTTTGGTGAACAGGTTGGTGTACCTAATATACGGGCCACTGAGTGTATATACATATAGGCGGGGTAAGAGTTTTGCAGAATTATATTGCATGTATTAATCAATAAACCTGGACGAAAACAAGCAACTATACAGTTTGCGTTGTTTGCGATGGTTCTTTTTGATAAAGCGTAGACAATTTACCACCATTTTTGCCTCCAGTGTCACGATATGTATATTTCTGCCAACATGACAAGTGGATATCTTCCCAGACACATTTAGCTGAACAGAGAAGCTGGGAAATATTGCCTGTGCCATTGCCAGCAAATCCAACCAACCATGCCTGACAAAGCAGTATAAAGATATGAGTACACATGTCAGCTCTCTTGGAAAAACAGAATGGAACCAAAAACATGCATACCAACTCTCTCTCTCACACACACACACACACACACACACACACACACACACACACACACACACACACACACACACACACACACACACACACACACACACACACACACACACACACACACACACACACACACACACACACATATATGGCTTCTAAACTTGGAATCAAGGCAGTTAAATAAATGGCATTTTCTTCTGGATCTCTTTTTTAGTTGATACAGACACAACCAAACTTCGTGTTCAAGCTCAACTTTGGTTTAGAATAGATACAATGAAGATATTATCTTTCGGTCATTTTTTTACTATTTCAACTATTTACATATCGATGTAAGATCGACCAGCGGTCTAAAACACTATTTTAAACAATGTGAAGAGCAATGTATTTATTTTTGCTACAACAGCGTATACAGAAAAAAAGTACACCCAAAAACACGTTCTGAAAGCGTAAAATGTCGTCATTGTCCTTTGATTCAAGTCCCTGATTTTTCGTTTTTAAGTCCAGCTCCTGCTAGATTGCGCTGTATGAATTCTACACAGTATGCAACAGTTTCTTTCTCGATATCTTTACAGTAAAGACAGAAATATAGGTGTTTGGAAGCAGAGAGTAAGGGGTGCTACTAAGAATAAAGGTGCTGGCACAGTAGAACAGTCCAGTCTTACCTTTGTTAAACTAGTTTAATTGTTTAGACTCTCTGAATCACACGAGTCACAGAGTTCCTCTTTCCTCCTTGTTGACTCTAACCGACACACAAGACATTCTGTATGAATGACTGACGATGTGGCCCGTATTCTGCCGGCCAGGTCGGTAAGGAAGCCAACCAGTCAGGTCATTCAGACAGAGGTTTAGATTCACCTACGTAAAGGCCTCTATCCTGCTCCTCTCATAGGGTCACAAGTTAGAAGACAGCCGGCTCCGGGCCGAGTCTAACTCCGGTAGGCTATCGATCAAATCCTTGTTGGGGACTCCAGAGTCTGGGAGCCCCGACCCAGCTGCCGCCACAGCCCCCTCCATCCCGGGTGCTCCTGGGGGAGGAGTAGAGGCGAAAGCCACACGCTGTGGAGCTCCCGTGGGTCTTCCCTCAACCTGGACCCCCACTCCGGAGGGCCCCGGCTGGCTAGGGTGAGTGGGCTGAGGAGGGCCGATGGAGGTGGAGGAGGCAGGAGTGGATGGGTGGGCAGATTGGTGAGGGCTGGGGGCGACGGCAGGGGTTCCTTCCTGAGGGAGGGAGAGCTGGGAGGAGGAGAGGGCACGGGCGTCTTGGCTCAGGGTGCCCGAGTGGAGGGAGTGGGTGCTCTTGTGCGAGGAGGGCCTCTGGATGGTGTGTGTGGGACTGGGAACGTGGTGCTGCACCAGGGACAGCTGAGACCCAGAGGGCCCTGCTCCTCCCATGTACTGGAATGTCCGTCCCTGGTGTGTCAGAGGGCTCTGGACTGGTGGGCTGGAGATAGCCGACCCAAACGCCCCTGTTGCATGAGCCATCTGGGGTGGCTGGGACTGGAGAGGGGATGCGGAGACTGGGCTCTGGGACAGGCTATGGACTACCTGGAACCTCCGCAACATGCGGGGGGACTGCAGCGTCCCTGACCCCGAACCAGACGCCATCCCCAGCCCCATCGGACCTGGCCCCATCGGCCCAGTCCCCATACCCATTGGCATACCCATCAGCCCCATCCCCGGCATCCCCATTCCCCCCATCGGCCCTATCCCCTGGGGGCAGAAGCTCATGGCCACAGCCTGCTGGAGGCTGGCGAGGGCCCCAGCCCCGGAAGGGCCTGCGGGGGAGAACATGCCCCCGGGGACGGAGGATGTCATGGACATCGTGCGGGGTCTCTGGAGGTCCACCAGTTTGACCATCTCACGGTCGTACTTGACAATCTCCTGGATCATCTCATTCTCATGGTTGTTGAAGACGCCGGAGTTGAGGTCGTGCTGCACTTTGTGCATCAGAATGGTGTTCTTCTTGCCTGTGATGAAGGGAAGAGGAGGAGAAGTAGGGGGAACAAATTAAGAGATAAGGGAGGAGGATCACAGACAGTATGTTTTGAAGCAATGCACAAGGAAAATACTGAGAACAAGAGGGTCATGGTGTCACTTTATCAATTAACACTGTCCTATAGCGTGCTGAGGCCACAGCATTACTCAACTGACTGCCTGGGATAGAGATCTTATTCATAGATAAGTTTGCATCTGCCATTTCTAAGAGGGAGTAAAACATAAAAAGATAGAACATAAGGTAAAATAAAAAAAACATTGATATCAATACGTAATATTAGGATCTAATATGAATATGAAGTATCAATATAGACAGTGTCATATTTCAAGCCTTGTTTTTGTCCTCTTCCAGCTTGTGAAAATAACAGGTGGATCCACTTAATAAATCTGTACCAAGTCTCGATTATTTGGAACACAGATGTGTCTGGCAGACAGTTGGGACTGCAGCATCTGTGGCAAGGTTATTATAGTAAACTATAACTGAAACTAAAAATAAAACTAATCATGAAAAAACGATTTAATAAACTGAAATAAAAACAAAAACTACACTGAAACTGAAATTGAATTTGAAATCTTTGACTTCAAAACAGACTAAAATAAAAAAAAACATGACAATTATTACATTTTTTATTAAAAATGTTTGGCTTGTGCATCACATTCACTAGCTATCACTAGCTAACATGGAAAAATCGTCTAGGTAGCCAACTTGATTCTTCTTACATGTACTACTAGTTAAAAAAAAATATTAAAAAGTATTGGAGTTTCCTTCAACCATATTTTTTGTAGCAGTCTCAGCAATATTCCTTAAAAATTAAAGTCACAATGAAATTTACTTTATAATTTAAACCTAACCTAGAACCTGACCCATCACCTTATGTATTACTGCTCCCCAGTGGCAAGAAGTAACACACACAAAAACTATACAAAACAATGCCTCACACGCATGCTTTCTGTCCTTAACACTAAAACTTAAACTGAAATGAAGTAATAAAAAAACAATATAGAAATATTTTGATGCAACTAAAACTGAATAAAAACTAGCAGATCAGGTCTGAAAACAAACAAAACTAACAATTTAAAAAACGGATGCGAATAAAAAACGAATATAAAACAAAACTCTAATAACCTTTATCTGTGGAACCACCTGGGTACCACTAGCATGAAAACTGCTATCACACAGGTAGTTTATTTCTCTCTTTTAAGCGAGAGAAGCAGTACAACTAAGGTCTTATTTAACTACTTTAAAATGCATCCTTCCTTCATCCCTTAGATAAAGGTAATTGAGTAGTTTAGAGTAATTATCGAGGTTAGCTAGCCAGCTATTTTCGTCCTCTGCGACGCGTTCTCCAAACTCAGTCAACACTGCTAGCTAGCCAACTTCTACCAACTAACAGCACTGTAGAAACTAATACATTACAACGGAACGATTTGATTAGTGTAGTGTTAGCTAGCTACATAGTTGTCTTTGCTGTCTTTGTATCTAAGATAATTGTGTAGTTTAGAGTAATTATCGAGGTTAGCTAGCCAGCTATTTTCATCCGCCGCGACGTGACGCCGTTCTCCAGACTCCAGACTAGTCAACACACCTAGTCATCATCAAACCCACTGCTAGCTAGCCAACCTTTACCGACTAGCAGCACTGTAGAAACTAATACATTACAACGGAACGATTTGATTAGTGTAGTGTTAGCTAGCTACATAGTTGTCTTTGCTGTCTTTGTATCTAAGATAATTGTGTAGTTTAGAGTAATTATCGAGGTTAGCTAGCCAGCTATTTTCATCCGCCGCGACGTGACGCCGTTCTCCAGACTCCAGACTAGTCAACACACCTAGTCATCATCAAACCCACTGCTAGCTAGCCAACCTTTACCGACTAGCAGCACTGTAGAAACTAATACATTACAACGGAACGATTTGACTAGTGTAGTGTTAGCTAGCTACATAGTTGTCTTTGTCATAGTTTGATAATTGTGTAGTTTAGAGTAATTATCGAGGTTAGCTAGCCAGCTATTTTCGTCCCCCGCGACGCCATCTTCCAAACCTAGCCAACTATTACCGACGAGCAGCATTGTAGAAACTAAATACATTACAAAGGAACGTCTTGATTAGTGTTATGTTAGCTAGCTACATAGTTGCCTTTGTATCATGATAATGGTGTAGTACTGAAACTATCGAGGTTACCTAGCCAGCTACACTTTCAAAAAAAGTCAACAACGCAGCCACTGCTAGCTAGCCTACTTCACCAGCCAGCAGTACTGTATCATTTTAGTCTTTTTAGTCAATAAGATTTTTGCAATGTAAGCTTAACTTTCTGAACATTCGAGACGTGTAGCCCACTTATCATTCCAATCTCCTGTGCATTAGCGTAGCCTCTTCTGTAGCTTGTCAACTATGTGTCTGTCTATCCCTGTTCTCTCCCCTCTGCACAGGCCATACAAACGCTTCACACCGCATGGCCGCTGCCACTCTAACCTGGTGGTCCCAGCGTGCACGACCCACGTGGAGTTCCAGGTCTCCGGCAGCCTCTGGAACTGCCAGTCTGCGGCCAACAAGGCAGAGATCATCTCAGCCTATGCTACCCTCCAGTCCCTCGACTTCTTGGCGCTGACGGAAACATGGATTACCACAGATAACACTGCTACTCCTACTGCGCTCTCCTCGTCTGCCCACGTGTTCTCGCATACCCCGAGAGCATCTGGCCAGGGGGTGGTGGCACTGGAATCCTCATCTCTCCCAAGTGGACATTCTCTCTTTCGCCCCTGACCCATCTGTCTATCGCCTCCTTTGAATTCCATGCTGTCACAGTTACCAGCCCTTTCAAGCTTAACCTCTCTAGGGTAGGGGGCAGTATTTTCACATCCAGATAAAAAACGTACCTGATTTAATCTGGTTATTACTACTGCCCAGAAACTAGAATATGCATATAATTGTTTGATTTGGATAGAAAACACCCTAACGTTTCTAAAACTGTTTGAATGGTGTCTTTGAGTTTAACAGAACTCATATGGCAGGCAAAAACCTGAGAAGATTCTGTACAGGAAGTGCCCTCTCTGACCATTTCTTGGCCTTCTACACTCTCTTTATTGAAAACAAAGGATCTCTGCTGTAACGTGACACTTCCTAAGGCTCCCATAGGCTCTCAGAAGGCGCCAGAACGTTGAATGATGACTTTGCAGTCTCTGGCTGAAAAACAGTAGCGCATTTGGTAAGTGGTCGATCTGAGAACAATGAGACGGGGGCGCGCGTGCATGTAAAGAGTCCATTTTAGATTTTGAGTCTTTGAACAAAAACAGGGTTTCCCGGTCAGAATATTATCGCTATTTTACGAGAAATATCGCATAAAAATTGATTTTAAACAGCGTTTGACATGCTTTGAAGTACGGTAATGGAATATTTAGAATTTTTTTGTCACGATACGCATCCACGCGTTACCGTTCGGATAGTGTCTT
Organism: Salmo salar; assembly: GCF_965601325.2. NCBI lineage: Eukaryota > Metazoa > Chordata > Actinopteri > Salmoniformes > Salmonidae > Salmo > Salmo salar. The sequence goes on from NC_138293.1 coordinate 41,067,956, forward strand.
GAACGCAAGAACAAAACAGAGGATATTTGAACATAACTATGGATTATTTTGAACCAAAACAACATTTGTGGATGAAGTAGAAGTCCTGGGAGTGCATTCTGACGAAGAACAGCAAAGGTAATCCAATTTTTCTTATAGTAAATCTGAGTTTGGAGAGTGCCAAACTTGGTGGGTGTCAAAATAGCTAGCCCGTGATGGCGAGCTATCTACTCAGAATATTGCAAAATGTGCTTTTGCCGAAAAGCTATTTTAAAATCGGACACCGCGATAGAATAAAGGAGTTCTGTATCTATAATTCTTAAAATAATTGTTATGTTTTTTGTGAACGTTTATCGTGAGTAATTTAGTAAATTCACCGGAAGTTTGCGGTGGGTATGCTAGTTCTGAACGTCACATGCTAATGTAAAAGCTGTTTTTTGATATAAATATGAACTTGATTGAACAAAACATGCATGTATTGTATAACATAATGTCCTAGGAGTGTCATCTGATGAAGATCATCAAAGGTTAGTGCTGCATTTAGCTGTGGTTTTGGTTTTTGTGACATTATATGCTAGCTTGAAAAATGGGTGTCTGATTATTTCTGGCTGGGTACTCTGCTGACATAATCTAATGTTTTGCTTTCGTTGTAAAGCCTTTTTGAAATCGGACAGTGTGGTTAGATTAATGAGAGTCTTGTCTTTAAAATGGTGTAAAATAGTAATATGTTTGAGAAATTGAAGTAATAGCATTTCTAAGGTATTTGAATATCGCGCCACGGGATTCCACTGGCTGTTGAGTAGGTGGGACGATTTCGTCGCACATACCCGAGAGGTTAACATCCTTATCATTTATCGCCCTCCAGGTTCCCTTGGAGAGTTCATCAATGAGCTTGACGCCTTGATAAGTTCCTTTCCTGAGGATGGCTCTCCTCTCACAGTTCTGGGTGACTTTAACCTCCCCACGTCTACCTTTGACTCATTCCTCTCTGCCTCCTTCTTTCCACTCCTATCCTCTTTTGACCTCACCCTCTCACCTTCCCCCCCTACTCACAAGGCAGGCAATACGCTTGACCTCATCTTTACTAGATGCTGTTCTTCCACTAATCTCATTGCAACTCCCCTCCAAGTCTCTGACCACTACCTTGTATCCTTTTTCCCTCTCGCTCTCCTCCAACACTTCTCACTCTGCCCCTACTCGGATGGTATTGCGCCGTCGCAACCTTTGCTCTCTCTCTCCCTCTACTCTCTCCTCTTCCATCCTATCATCTCTTCCCTCTGCTCAAACCTTCTCCAACCTATCTCCTGATTCTGTCTCCTCAACCCTCCTCTCCTCCCTTTCTGCATCCTTTGACTCTCCATGTCCCCTATCCTCCAGGCCGGCTCGGTCCTCCCCTCCTGCTCCGTGGCTCGACGACTCATTGCGAGCTCACAGAACAGGGCTCCGGGCAGCCGAGCGGAAATGGAGGAAACTCGCCTCCCTGCGGATCTGGCATCCTTTCACTCCCTCCTCTCTACATTTTCCTCTTCTGTTTCTGCTGCTAAAGCCACTTTCTACCACTCTAAATTCCAAGCATCTGCCTCTAACCCTAGGAAGCTCTTTGCCACCTCCTCCCTCCTGAATCCTCCCCCCCTCCCTCTCTGCGGATGACTTCGTCAACCATTTTGAAAAGAAGGTCGACGACATCCGATCCTCGTTTGTTAAGTCAAACGACACCGCTGGTCCTGCTCACACGCCCTACCCTGTGCTTTGACCTCTTTCTCCCCCCTCTCTCCAGATGAAATCTCGCATATTGTGACGGCCGGCCGCCCAACAACCTGCCCGCTTGACCCTATCCCCTCCTCTCTTCTCCAGACCATTTCCGGAGACCTTCTCCCTTACCTCACCTCACTCATCAACTCATCCTTGACCGCTGGCTACGTCCCTTCCATCTTCAAGAGAGCGAGTGTTGCACCCCTTCTGAAAAAACCTACACTCGATCCCTCCGATGTCAACAACTACAGACCAGTATCCCTTCTTTCTTTTCTCTCCAAAACTCTTGAACGTGCCATCCTTGGCCAGCTCTCTTGCTATCTCTCTCAGAATGACCTTCTTGATCCAAATCAGTCAGGTTTCAAGACTGGTCATTAAACTGAGACTGCTCTTCTCTGTGTCACGGAGGCTCTCCGCACTGCTAAAGCTAACTCTCTCTCCTCTGCTCTCATCCTTCCAGACCCATCTGCTGCCTTTGATACTGTGAACCACCAGATCCTCCTCTCCACCCTCTCCGAGCTGGGCATCTCCGGCGCGGCCCACGCTTGGACCTGACAGGTCGCTCCTACCAGGTGGCGTGGCGAGAATCTGTCTCCGCACCACGTGCTCTCACCACTGGTGTCCCCCAGGTCTCTGTTCTAGGCCCTCTCCTATTCTCGCTATACACCAAGTCACTTGGCTCTGTCATATCCTCACATGGTCTCTCCTATCATTGCTATGCAGACGACACTCAATTAACCTTCTCCTTTCCCCCTTCTGATAACCAGGTGGCGAATCGCATCTCTGCATGTCTGGCAGACATATCAGTGTGGATGACGGATCACCACCTCAAGCTGAACCTCGGCAAGATGGACCTGCTTTTCCTCCCGGGGAAGGACTGCCCGTTCCATGATCTCGCCATCACGGTTGACAACTCCATTGTGTCCTCCTCCCAGAGTGCTAAGAATCTTGGCGTGACCCTGGACAACACCCTGTCATTCTCCACTAACATCAAGGCGGTGACCCGATCCTGTAGGTTCATGCTCTACAACATTCGCAGAGTACGACCCTGCCTCACACAGGAAGCGGCGCAGGTCCTAATCCAGGCACTTGTCATCTCACGTCTGGATTACTGCAACTCGCTGTTGGCTGGGCTCCCTGCCTGTGCCATTAAACCCCTACAACTCATCCAGAACGCCGCAGCCCGTCTGGTGTTCAACCTTCCCAAGTTCTCTAACGTCACCCCGCTCCTCCGCTCTCTCCACCGGCTTCCAGTTGAAGCTCGCATCCGCTACAAGACCATGGTGCTTGCCTACGGAGCCGTGAGGGGAACGGCACCTCTGTACCTTCAGGCTCTGATCAGTCCCTACACCCAAACGAGGGCACTGCGCTCATCCACCTCTGGCCTGCTGGCCCCCTACCTCTGAGGAAGCACAGTTCCCGCTCAGCCCATTCAAAACTGTTCGCTGCTCTGGCACCCCTATGGTGGAACAAGCTCCCTCACGACGCCAGGACAGCGGAGTCAATCACCACCTTCCGGAGACACCTGAAACCCCACCTCTTTAAGGAATACCTAGGATAGGATAAAGTAATCCTTCTAACCCCCCCCCCTAAAAGATTTAGATGGAATATTGTAAAGTGGTTGTTCCACTGGATATCATAAGGTGAATGCACCAATTTGTAAGTCGCTCTGGATAAGAGCGTCTGCTAAATGACTTAAATGTAAGTGTAAATGTAGTTATCACTGATCTAACACAAATGGATGGTGAAAGCAACGGTTCCACAGCTTTCATAGATCCAGTAATGTCAGACCAGTGATTACTTTGAGGAAGGACGCAAGCAAGGTGCATTGGTACAGGGCCCAGAGCTCTCTTCAGTACCTATGCGGTCCAGTCGGTCGATGGCCACTGTCTCGAAGGCCCGTCTCATCATGGGGTACTCCTCCAGAACCTCATTGAAGTTGTCCACAGACAGGGAGTAGAGACGACAGTATGTCTCCGCTCTAACACTGGCAGTACGCCGGCCACGTGTCAGCAAACAGATCTCTGGAAAAGGGAAACAGGGTCAGGAGACACAGAGATTTTATTTATTTATTTATTTATTTATTTATTTCACCTTTATTTAACCAGGGGCCTGTTGCACAAAAGTAGAATTAAGACATCCGGGATAAATGACTCAGCTGAGCTCAATGAAGCCAAAACATGTGCGTCCAGGCTTAATTGGTTGCACAAAGACCAAGCCAGGATGAGCAGACACGGATTCATTAAGCCAGGTGAAACCAATCCTGGATAGGTGCGCGCTCACGGCTCACTCAAATAGACCCCGCCACAGATCACAGATTAACTGATTTACCATGGCAACTAGAGCCGCGTACTTTTCCCCGTCGGAAGCACAAATCCTCATGGAGGCATACGAGGAGGTAAAATATATAATTAAGAAGAAAGGCAACACCGCCACAGTGATAAAGCAAAGAGAAAAAGCGTGGCAAAGTATTGCAGACCGCCTGAATGCGTAAGTAGTGCACAATTACACAGTCACCGCTCCGCTGAAACATCACAATTACAATTCAAATATTTAATTCACATCTCCAAAAATGCAGTTGTACTGTAATTATGAAACGGTTAAATTTTTAATTGAAATGCACTGCAGATATGAGTGAAATTGTGTAAAGTAACTCCATCACACTGTATAAAGCTATGATAGATTTTTTGATATTTTTACTGAAAACAAGACAAAAATACCAAGTAATTTTTTGCAGTGTGACTCCATTAAATGTGTGTGTGTGTGTGTGTGTGTGTGTAGATTAAACATGAACGGGCCAAAACGGACATGGCAGCAGGTCAAAATCAAATACAAGAACATTCTGCAGAATGGTATGGTCCCTGACTAATATTTAACAAAGCACAAGCATATATTGTACCCAGAAGGTGCCTGCTCACACATTGTCTGTACTGTTTTAGCAGTGAAAAAGAATACCCACAGACAAGGCACGGGTGGTGGGTCACCAAAGGCTGACCTTACCCCAGCAGAGGACATGGCCTTGGAGCTAAATAAAGGCAGGCCCGTCTTAGAGGGGATCCCTGGGGGGAAAGAGACGAGCATAGGTTCCTCCCAAGATGCCACCCGCTTCATTCAAGGTATGTCCTTCCATCTCTACATGGGATACAACCACATTCATATTGAATCAATTTGGACTGTCTGACTTTGGTTTACCTATTGCCTTGCAGTGTCTGGCAGCACTGTGTTCCTGTTAGAGCCACCAGCACAAGCACCAGACGATGCTGATCCAGTGAGTACTCCATCAAAGGCATACTGTAGGCCTGGCATGTCTTGTCTACTAGCTTCAATATGAATCCGATTAAATGTGATAGGGTGAAGGCCCCAGTGCAGCAGCAACAGCACATGATGGAGACGATGATGAGGAGGAGACCATCTCTCTGGATTCCAGAAGGCATGAGGTATCATGTTAAGACTGTGAAAGTACTATTTACTCTACAATGGTGAGGAGTCCTCATCAAAATCAAAAAATCTAATTTCTTTTACAGGACCCAGATGCTATACAGTGGGAAAACCAGCCTGGCAACATAGTGCGTATTAATAAAAGGACACCACATCCTGCCAAATTCCAGCTGCGCTAATTGTATTGTGTTCACAGAGCTCACAAGCTATCAGAAAGTTGTATGGCAACCACCTCCGGCGCCAAATAGAACTGGCAGACATAGACATTCAGTACAAGAAGAAAAAGATGGAAAATCTTGCACTGGAGTCCGAAATAAAAAAGAGGACAATTAGGAAACTGGACCTTGAAATAAAAAAACTTGAGAGGGAGGTGAGATATGCCTTCAATGTACACTGTATGCTAACTGTAACACAAATGTATTAATCATTATTTTTCTTTCCTCCCCCAGCTCCAAGAAGATGACACAGCTCAAAATAAAAATTAGGTATATTCTCGTAAAGTCAAGTGAGCCATGACATATGAGCTCTTATTGTGAGCACACAGGACGGTGGCATCTTTCTAAGGTTTTTTTTATTTTCCCAGCAATCAGTACAACCAAGTCATCGTTATAAGGCATCGCCCTCTTTTGCCCACCCCCCCAGCACCAGGTGTGGCCACTAGCCTATATGAAGGCCCAAAATTGTGTGTTCCTTTCTGCTCTGACAATGGCATGCCCATTCGTGCGAGATGTGGTGGATGAAGAAGCACTTGTGCTGAGGAGAGCCTTCAGGCGAGAAAGGGTCTTCAGGGACCGGTTGGACCCACTGGCCTTCCCTGATGACCATCTATATGAAAGATACAGGTTTTCTGCAGATGGCATCAGGTATCTATGCAGACTACTGGGTCCCAGGATTAAGCACCGCACTGCACGGAGCCATGCACTGAGTGTGGAGCAAATGGTTTGTGTGGCCTTGCGCTTTTTTTCTAGTGGAGCCTTCCTGTACTCAGTGGGGGATGCAGAACAGCTGAACAAGGCCACAATTTGCCGCACAATAAGGAGTGTGTGTCTGGCTATCAAAGCATTAGCAGATGTCTTCATCTCCTTCCCTGGCCACAGAAGACTCTGTGACATCAAAGAGGAGTTCTATAGGATTGCAGGTAAGAGGATCTACAAATTACAGGACAACTGTTAACACATAGTAGGATACTCATTACTTTGTGTGACAGGTTTCCCCAATGTCATTGGTGCAGTGGACTGCACACACATAAGGATAAAAGCCCCCTCAGGTGCCCATGAGGCCGATTTTGTGAATAGGAAATCCTTTCACAGCATTAATGTTCAGGTGAACATAACTTTTTAATATTGTCCATTGACGAACACTCTGCATTGCCAGTGATGTGCATTGATTGGTGTAATATTCCTCATCTTATGATTTCAGATGGTCTGCAATGCTGACTGTGTGATCAGCAATGTTGTGGCAAAATGGCCTGGCTCAGTCCATGACTCCAGAATCTTTCGGGCCTCTGAAATCTATCAGTGCCTATCACAAGGTAAGCCACACAACCCCTATTTATAACCATCATGGCTGTGTCAAGAATATCACTGTGTTTATGAGGTAGTAATGATGAGATTTTGTGTTGACAGGTGAATTCTCTGGTGTGCTGCTGGGAGACAGGGGGTATGGCTGCCAGCCTTTTCTCCTGACACCTTTCACAGACCCCCAGGAAGCACAGCAGGCCTACAACCATGCCCATGCCAGGACCAGGGCCAGAGTTGAAATGACCTTTGGCCTCCTGAAGGCACGCTTTCACTGCCTTCACAAATTAAGGGTCAGCCCTGTTAGGGCATGTGATATTACTGTGGCTTGTGCTGTCCTCCACAATGTGGCCTGCCTGAGGAAGGAGAGGGCCCCCAGAGTGCCACCAGCCATGGACTGGGACAATCCGGCAATCTTCCCTGATGACGACAGTGGTCGGCTGCTGAGGGACCAATATGTGTTGAATTATTTTAGTTAGTATGTGTGCTTTCAATTTTGGTTAAATATGTCCTGCGGTGGCAGAGGAATTGGTTTTTTTTTGGGTTCGTTTTTTTACGAATTTGGCCTCTTATGATGTTTGTGCGGTATACTGTGTGTAATACAAGGCTGCAGGGAGGCTACTGCATCCATTCATTTGTCTGTTCAGTTGATGTGTATGGATTTGTCCTGCATTTATTTTAGTGTGCAGACATGCAGGGTGTGTTATATACAGACCTTTGAATGTGTATGTATCATTTTGTATAATATGCTTGGATTCTGTGCTTTCCATCTTGTAGTCACTGTGACTTCAGTTTCGAAAGGAGCTGATGGTTTACCTGCTTTGTTTTGTCCTTATTCAATAAAGGAACATAATGTTACACATTGTGTTTTTATATTCATATGGAATGTGTATTTGTTTATATGACAGAGTACTAGGGCCACACTGAAGAAAAAGGATAAAGTCATAAATTTATGAGGCTGGTTCTTTCTGCAGAAAAGCTACATATTGTTTTTACAGTTTTGATACTTATGACAATGTGATACTTAATATTCTGGCACATCAGCATGTCTTTGTTTATGAAACCATACTGAAGTACAATTTCACGAAATGCCCCACATCTGTCATTTTAACAACTGTCCTCCTTTAAAACAACCGGTTACAATATTATTACTTGTGTTTTTTTCCCCTCTGTGGCCCTAATATTCTATCATTTTATATATAGCCTTATAGTCTATGGGAAACTGTAAATTATCTAATGATAGCAACATAATCTAAAAATTATTTTTTATCCAAAATCATTGAAATTAATGATCACAAACGTTTAAATAATGACAGTGGGTCTAGTTATGTGATAACAATGTATAGTGAGCAGTGAAATAACTATTGGTTTCCATTTGTGGTGACTGCTGACTGACATTAGGGATGAGATTAAATAGATCCTGGAATTTAGCCTGGTCTGGAGCAGGCTAGCTCCACAGAATAAATCTCCATGGTAATTTATACCATAACATATCCTCCTGCCCCCTATCCATCTTTAGTGCAACCGGATTACGGATCAATTGAGCCAGGATCACCAAGATATCCTGGCTTAATCCCTTATCCTAGTTTTGTGCAACAGGCCCCAGGTAGGCAAGTTGAGAACAAGTTCTCATTTACAATTGCGACCTGGCCAAGATAAAGCAAAGCAGTTCGACAACATACAAAAACACAGAGTTACACATGGAGTAAAACAACATACAATCAATGATGCAGTAGAAAAAAAAAAAAAAAAAAAATAAGGTTATATACAATGTGAGCAAATGATGTGAGATAAGGGAGGTAAAGGCAAAAAAATGCCATGGTGGCAAAGTAAATAAAGTATAGCAAGAAAAACACTGGAATGGTAGATTTGTAGTTTGAAGAAAGTTCAGAGATAAAATATAAATAATATGGTGCAAAGGAGCAAAATAAATAAAATAAATAAATACAGTAGGGGAAGAGGTAGTAGTTTGGGCTAAATTATAGATGGGCATGTACAGGTGCAGTGATCTGTGAGCTGCTCTGACAACTGGTGCTTAAAGCTAGTGAGGGAGATAAGTGTTTCCAGTTTCAGAGATTTTTGTAGTTCGTTCCAGTCATTGGCAGCAGAGAACTGGAAGGAGAGACGACCAAAGGAGGAGTTGGCTTTAGGGGTGACCAGAGAGATATACCTGCTGGAGCGCGTGCTACAGGTGGGTGCTGCTATGGTGACCAGTGAGCGGAGATAAGGGGGGACTTTACCTAGCAGGGTCTTGTAGATGACCTGGAGCCAATGTATTTGGCGACGATTTTGAAGCGAAGGCCAGCCAACGAGAGCGTACAGGTCGCAGTGGTGGGTAGTATATGGGGCTTTGGTGACAAAACGGATGGCACTGTGATAGACTGCATCCAGCTTGTTGAGTAGGGTATTGGAAGCTATTTTGTAAATGACATCGCCGAAGTCGAGGATTGGTAGGATGGTCAGTTTTACGAGGGTATGTTTGGCAGCATGAGTGAAGGATGCTTTGTTGCGAAATAGGAAGCCAATTCGAGATTTCACTTTGGATTGGAGATGATTGATGTGAGTCTGGAAGGAGAGTTTACAGTCTAACCAGACACCTAGGTATTTGTAGTTGTCCACAAATTCTAAGTTAGAACCGTCCAGAGAAGTGATGCTGGACAGGCGGGCAGGTGCAGGCAGCGATCGGTTGAAAAGCATGCATTTAGTTTTACTTGTGTTTAGGAGCAGTTGGAGACCACGGAAGGAGAGTTGAATGGCATTGAAGCTCATCTGGAGGGTTGTTAACACAGTGTCCAAAGAAGGGCCAGAAGTGTACAGAATGGTGTCGTCTGCGTAGAGGTGGATCAGAGATTCACCAGCAGCAAGAGCGACATCATTTATGTATACAGAGAAAAGAGTTGGCCCAAGAATTGAACCCTGTGGTACCCCCATAGAGACTGCCAGAGGTCCAGACAGTAGGCCCTCCGATTTGACACACTGAACTCTGTCAGAGAAGTAGTTGGTGAACCAGGCGACGCAATCGTTTGAGAAACCAAGGCTACTGAGTCTGCCGATGAGGATGTGGTGATTAACAGAGTCAAAAGCTTTGGCCAGGTCAATGAATACGGCAGCACAGTATTGTTTCTTATCGATGGTGGTTACGATGTCGTTTAGGACCTTGAGCGTGGCTGAGGTGCACCCATGACCAGCTCTGAAACCAGATTGCATAGCGGAGAGGGTGCGGTGGGATTCGAAATGGTCGGTAATCTGTTTGTTAACTTGGCTTTCGAAGACCTTAGAAAGGCAGGGTAGGATGGATATAGGTCTGTAGCAATTTGGGTCAAGAGTGTCACCTCCTTTGAAGAGGGGGATGACAGCAGCTGCTTTCCAATCTATGGGAATCTCAGACGACACGAAAGAGAGGTTGAACAGGCTAGTAATAGGGGTTGCAATAATTTCGGCAGATAATTTTAGAAAGAAAGGGTCCAGATTGTCAAGCCCAGCTGATTTGTAGGGGTCCAGATTTTGCAGCTCTTTCAGAACATCAGCTGAATGGATTTGGGAGAAGGAGAAATGGGGGAGGCTTGGGCGAGTTGCTGTGGGGGGTGCAGTGCTGTTGAGATAGAGCAACATGTGGCAGAGATACAATATAATAATGTTATATTTAATTATGTTTCAAATATACTGTAGAAACCACACTGCATCTGTTCAACTACCAGCCATCTGGGAGCCTTACACTTACAAAAAGTACTGGTTATGCTAGTTTTGAGAGCTGAGGGACACAGGAATACCCCAACACACAAAGCACTTCATATTTTCAGAACATGAGAATAGAGTACAAAGATGTAAGGCAAAACACAGGAAACACTAAATATGAATAGTTTGTTGAATTATATTTAATTCTGTGTGTATTGTGGTTCAGGCCCATACCTCCAAAGTAGGAGCCATCAGAGAGCTTCATTCCCAGGGTTCCCTTAGTGATGACATTACAGACTCCGTGCTGGATAAAGTACATCTTCTTGCCGATGGTGCCCTCTCTGATAATGTAATCACGGGGCTGGAAGACCTCGAAGCGGAGCATGATCAACATGGCTGTCACAAAGTTGGGCTCTGCGTTGGCGAACAGTGGCATGGATGCCACCAGTTTACGGCAGTTGAAATTGACAATTTCCTTAAGATAGATATAGATTGTTAGTAATGTTTGTCTTCATGGTGTGCATGTCCAGGCAGGGACTAAGGGACTTACCTCTCTGAGTGGTTCATTCAGCTCTTCCAGGATGCTCTCTTCATCAAACATCTTCCCCTGGTACCGGTGCTCGTAATAATCATGGATTTTCTGTCGGAAGTCAGCCGGCAGCTTGTGGAAGGACATATACTGCTCCACTTGTTTGTACTGTAGAGAGAAAGAGAGAGGGATAGGAGGAGAGAGAATGAAAGAGTGAATAAAGTAGTGAAGTCACTTACACTACCTCAAAGTCAACACAGAGCTTAAACCTTCAACCATTCGGTTTTAAAATTACTGGATTTTAATTTTTCTGGAAAAATAATAACAAGAGGTGGGTAGACATTGCAAACAAAGAGCTATTCATTTCACGCAATCAGGGCACCATCGAAGGCAAAGTGACATATTACTGTGTACTATTGAGGGAAATATGCTTGATGTTTGAAACCCACTGAAAGTGGACAAAAACATGAAAATGAGCAAAGGACCAAAACAAGCTCATTCATTCAGCTAATCAATACCAAGCAATCAGACATTATTGTTGAACTGCTGCTGCAGCAGTTTACTCATTACAGTTTACCCATCACCGACCACGGTGAAAACCTAAGGGCCGGTTTCACAGATGAAGCATAGTCCTGGACTAAAAAGCATTCTTCATGGCAAAGCTTTTTTAGTCTAGGACTAGTGCTTTTTATACTAGGACTAGACTTAATCTGTGTCCGGGAGACCAGAGCAGACCAACTCTAAATCAATGAAGTGTATCAGGTGGTGTATAACTGGCAACCCTCCTCAGGATGCCAGCCTGACAGTCAGGAAGAAATTGATGGGGTTGTAAAGCTGTAGAGCTCTAAGAGATAGAGAGATTACTCTTATGTCAGGCTCTGTGCAATTCAGCCTACGTCAAACAGAGAAGCTGTCTCACAAACATGCCACTCCACCCAGCACTCATAAAGCCTTCACAAACATAACACAGGCCTGGTTCTTAACCGGCATTGACACACTAAAACGCACACCCCACATACACACTTTTTTCCTTCCCTTTTGCCTCAAACCATTAAAGATTTACAAAAACAGAATCTAATTCATCATTTAGGAACCAAACAGAAAACAAAATATTCTCTTTAGCAGAACACGCTGGCAACCAATAATATTGTCAGCAAACTGTTAAGATGGTTGTCCTATTATCCCCCCTAGCAGGAGGACAAATGTAATGTAGTCACTCTTTTTGTTAACATGACATAAGTGTGTGTGTGTGGGGGGGGGCTGTTAGGCAGAAAAACTCTGTTCTGGGGGTGACTGTAGTTGTATAATGAGAGAAAATAGAATACAACCTGCAAAAGTAGCCAGGACCCTTAGAAACACTTTAATGACCTCCTTTTTCAGGTCAAGTAATAGAGCGTTAATAACTGCCTTATTCATAATCTATTAATGATCTTTTACTAAACGGTAGTACCATAAAGGTTTACCAAACCCCGTTTGACCCTGCTCTGGTTTCTACCATATCAAGGAACTGAACAGCTATATAACTAACAAGCTCAGTTGAATAATTCAAATGCAAAATTAAGAAGTGAAATCTCCCATGGGTAAGGAAAGCTCTGCTCCTCTAAATGATGGCGTTACGTAATGAGACACTTCAGATGCGTAAGTGCTGCTGCTCTCTGACAGGCAGACGGGGTGCTGAGCTGAAGGTGTGGTGGCGTAGGTGTTGCTGAGAGAAACAGCCCAGGACCTAATGGTGACGCTGACAGGCTAACCATCACAACAACTGGTCCTGCTGAGGAAGCATGAGACACATAGGGCTCTGGTCAAATGTAATGCACTATAAAGGGAATAGGGTGCCATTTCAGACACAGCAAGTGTTCCCATAGTGGTAAGACCATAGAAATGGAATAGCTAAAACAGTGAAGTTCTATCATACATACCAGTCAGTAGTCATATTCTTTACAGGATCTCTGTAATACCACCCCAAATACAGATTATACCAAGAAAACATGATGTTCAATTGAATAGTGGTATCCCATGGTGCTTAAAATGTCAATTGGATGAGTATTTGAAGTGGCTAATGGTACTTAAAAAGGGTCTGAATACTTACAGTGAGGGAAAAAAGTATTTGATCCCCTGCTGATTTTGTACGTTTGCCCACTGAGAAAGCAATGATCAGTCTATAATTTTAATGGTAGGTTTATTTGAACACTGAGAGACAGAATAACAACAACAAAAATCCAGGAGAACGAATGTCAAAAATGTTATAAATTGATTTGCATTTTAATGAGGGAAATAAGTATTTGACCCCTCTGCAAAACATGACTTAGTACTTGGTGGCAAAACCCTTGATGGTAATCACAGAGGTCAGACGTTTCTTGTAGTTGACCACCAGGTTTGCACACATCTCAGGAGGGATTTTTGTCCCACTCCCCTTTGCATATCTTCTCCAAGTTATTAAGGTTTCGAGGCCGACGTTTAGCAACTCGAACATTTAGCTCCCTCCACAGATTTTCTATGGGATTAAGGTCTGGAGACTGGCTAGGACAATGCAGGACCTTAATGTGCTTCTTCTTGAGCCACTCCTTTGTTGTGTTTTGGGTCATTGTCATGCTGGAATACCCATCCACGACCCATTTTCAATGCCCTGGCTGAGGGAAGTAGGTTCTCACCCAAGATTTGACGGTACATGGCCCCGTCCATCATCCCTTTGATGCAGTGAAGTTGTCCTGTCCCCTTAGCAGAAAAACATCCCCAAAGCATAATGTTTCCACCTCCATGTTTGATGGTGGGGATGGTGTTATTCGGGTCATAGGCAGCATTCCCCCTCCTCCAAACATGGCGAGTTGAGTTGATGCCAAAAGAGCTCCATTTTGGTCTCATCTGACCACAACACTTTCACCCAGTTGTCCTCTGAATCATTCAGATGTTCATTGGCAAACTTCAGACGGGCATGTATATGTGCTTTCTTGAGCAGGGGGACCTTGCGGGCGCTGCAGGATTTCAGTCCTTCACGGCGTAGTGTGTTACCAATTGTTTTCTTGGTGACTATGGTCCCAGCTGCCTTGAGATCATTGACAAGATCCTCCCGTGTAGTTCTGGGCTGATTCCTCACCGTTCTCATGATCATTGCAACTCCACGAGGTGAGATCTTGCATGGAGCCCCGGGCCGAGGGAGATTGACAGTTCTTTTGTGTTTCTTCCATTTGCGAATAATCACACCAACTGTTGTCACCTTCTCACCAAGCTGCTTGGCGATGGTCTTGTAGCCCATTCCAGCCTTGTGTAGGTCTACAATCTTGTCCCTGACATCCTTGGAGAGCTCTTTGGTCTTGGCCATGGTGGAGAGTTTGGAATCTGATTGATTGGTTGCTTCTGTGGACAAGTGTCTTTTATACAGGTAACAAACTGAGATTAGGAGCACTCCCTTTAAGAGTGTGCTCCTAATCTCAGCTCGTTACCTGTATAAAACACCTGGGAGCCAGAAATCTTTCTGACTGAGAGGGGGGTCAAATACTTATTCCCCTCATTAAAATGCAAATCAATTTATAACATTTTTGACATGCGTTTTTCTGGATTTTTTTGTTGTTATTCTGTCTCTCACTGTTCAAATAAACCTACCATTAAAATGATAGACTGATAATTTTTTTGTCAGTGGGCAAATGTACAAAATAAGCAGGGGATCAAATACTTTTTTCCCCTCACTGTATGTAAATAAGGTATTTCTGTTTGAATTTCTTATAAGTTTGCTAACATTTCTAAAAACCTGTTTTCACTTTGTCATTATGGGGTATAGTGTATAGATTGATGAGGAAAAAATGTCATTCAATCCATTTTAGAATAAGGCTGTAACGTAACAAAATGTGAAAAAAGTCAAGAGGTCTGAATACTTTCCGAATGCACTGTATGCTGCAGCAAAACAGTGTGAGAGAGGACATCTTGATGTGGTCTCAACATTGGCTTTCATGGATTTCTGTTTAGCACTTGGTGGTGCAATGATTCTCCTTTCACTGTTGACAGCAAGATGGAGGATATTCTACCACTTTCACATCTACCCAGGGGTATACAATGTGGTACAAAATGTGTGACACTGTTTATACCTTACAGTAAAACATAAAAAAAATCTTCCAATCTTCCATTTCCAATGGAAATAAATGGAAATAGTTGTGTCAAATCCATTCATCACACATCATCTTGAAGCTGAACTCAACTCTCATGTCTGCTTCAGTGACATCAGTTACATGTACTTTAAAGTGGTTTAATCTCAAACCCACCCAATGGCCTCCCCTCTTCCCTCTCTCCTTTCTACCCTTTCCTCTACCCTGGATTCTCGCTCCCCACCATGAGGAATTCTAATTTTGGTTCAGCGCGGACAGCCTTTCAGATGTATAACTAATTAATCCATTCCAGCCTAAATCGCTTCATTATAATATATCTAGCAGTGAGAGAGAGGCTGGTGACAGCCAAGTCAAAGCCTGTCTCCCTGTCCCCAATCCCGGCAGAGGAGATTTGAGCAGTGGGTAAAACAACACACTTTAGGTTGTCAGAAACATTAAAGTCACCACAGCTGTGTTATAATTTGATTTTTAAGAAATCAGAAGAAGAAAATAACACAGAGATTCACACAGAGACCTAATGACCACAGGATGGTTGTCTGTGCAAGTCTTTTCCTCAGGAAAAGACTTGCACGAAAAGACTTGCACAGACAACCATCCTGTGGTCATTAGGTCTCTCAGTGTGAATCTCGGTGTTATTTTCTTCTTCTGATTTCTTAGGTTTTCTATTCTAAGAGCTATACAGTATATGTACTGCCGTTTTAACATATACATACAGTACTAACTACTTCTGGCCACAGTAGAACCAGCCTCAGTTTGAGTAATGGAGGTGGTTAGTGACTCACTGGATGTGTCCGAGAAGACAGATCACTGCTGTGGCTGACATGTAAACAGCCACAGATCTTCCTTCCTCTTACATGCTTCAGCCAGGCAGCTTGGTCTGTGGAAGACCCGTGCTTATCACAAAGTTACTATAATATCAGAGTCTAAGTCTAGAGTTATATGGTACAGCAGGGGTGACCAATCCTACACTAGCACACCTGATTAATCCAATGACTCTTGGCTGATTCATTGGATTAGGTGTTTCAATGCTGGGCTGGAACAAAACTCTGCACCTACTGTAGGACCAGGATTGGCTAGTAGTGGCCATCACTGTGCTACAGCGCGAACCCACAGAGACTGACAACAGATCCTAAGGAGAGAGAGAGTTTCTGTATTGACCTGGCCTCACTGCAATGCATGGCTGAGTGAATGACAATGATGCAGAAGGATTAGAGAGTAATACAATACAGTAAAATAAACCAGTACACACCAAATAAAGAGTTATTACAACTCTATTACAAATCTTTCATTCTGTTCTGTTCACCGTGAGGACTTTAATTTGGCTACCAGTGTAAATGTACTTCCTGAAGAACTTTGAGATGGAAGTACATTTACGCTGGGAGGCAGAAAGAAAATATTTCATCTAAAATTCCAAAACACCAACATTCTGATATGTCATCACTGTATTAGTATTCACCCTGCCTCTCTTCCATCTGCTCTGTCTGATTTCCTTAATACTTTGTCTGTTGTAAAACCTTTTACTGTCTGCTGTCCGGAGGTTCAGTAAAAGCGGCCACTACCATCGATCACGTGAGAGCAGGGGCAAGTGTTATGATTTACAACTAGGTTATTACATTCAGGAAATGAAAAGTAGCATTGCCATAACAGAGGATCTTCCCAGAAAAGAATGACTATCATTGTTCCGACATCTCTGACTATGCCCAAAAATCGCATAGCGCGCATAGAAAGCTTACGTAGACGAGGTAAGAGATTTCGAACCCTCTATAGCCCGCAGGTCTCCTCCTCTTCCTCCCCTCCTCTCCCCCTCAATTGGCTCCCTGTAGCAGTAAGTTAGCGCTGCACCTCTCAAGGACAAAGCCACCAGTGAGAGAGAGAGTGAGAGAGAGTGAGAGTGTGAGTGAGGAGACAAAAAGCAAGGCGATATTAAGAGATGGAAGGAGAGAGAGAGAGAGAAGTAGATAGACAGAAAAGAGGAAAACAGAGAAGAAGATGGAGAAGGAGAGATCGAAGGGATTCACAGAGCGAGATTAACAGAATGGGATGAGAGTGACAGCGTGTGTGTGTGTGTGTGTGTGTGTGTGTGTGTGTGTGTGTGTGTGTGTGTGTGTGTGTGTGTGTGTGTGTGTGTGTGTGTGTGTGTGAGAGAGCGATAGAGTGGGAGAGGCAGGGAAAGGCAATCAAGTATAAGAGAGAGAGAAACGGAAGAGGGGGCCAATGTCAGGACAACATTGGCGGCAGGACACACGGGTCTGCCGTCTCATCAATTCTGCTGCTGGCCAGAGGGACGTCATATCACTACCCCCCACCCTACCTTCCCCTCCTCTCCCACATCTGCCCCCCTCCCTTATCCCCCCACCCCCCTTCCTCCTCTGCCAACCCCAGCCCACGGCGACTTGGCACTACCTGGGCGAACACACCCGCTCACTCTGATTGGCTGCTGAGAGGCAGCAACACTGCTCCAGCTCCCCAGCCACAGAGACTCTGCTTGGAGACAGCCAGGCTGCTGAGCTGCTCACGCTGTGTTGTGTTGCTATCGCTGCATCTAACACCAGCCAACACTACTCCAACACTACTCAATAACACTACAGTTTACTGGCTGGGCTCTGCAGGTATTTACCTGGGATTTACAGAGAAACTATATGACGCCAAACTACTATACTACAGGTACTTTCTGGTACCAACAGGTAACTGTCAAAATAAAGGAAACACCAAGGTAGTGTCTTAATAGGGCGTTGGGGAACCACGAGCTGCCAGAACAGCTTCAATGGATTTTACAAGTGTCTTGAATATGGAGTGATTTCAGTGCCAACAGAAATTGTAGTTGAATTGGGGCGGCATCCTGCTAATAGTTGGTTTCCAGTAGTATTAGCTACTACTACCTGTGGTCTCTAGCTCTCCGTCGGTTTCTACCGTTCGGAGTTACAGTTGAAGTCGGAGGTTTACATACACCTTGGCCAAATACATTTAAACTCAGCTTTTCACAATTCCTGACAGACGAAGGTTTAGGTCAGTTAAGATCACCACTTTATTTTATGTGAAATGTCAGAATAATAGTCGACAGAATGATTTATTTCAGCTTTTATTTCTTTCATCACATTCCCAGTGGGTCAGAAGTTTACATACACTCAATTCGTATTTGGTAGCATTGCCTTTAAATTGTTTAACTTTAGCTGGTGTACCTGAATCAGGTTTGTAGGCCTTCTTGCTCGCACACACTTTTTCTGTTCTGCCCACAAATCTATGGGATTGAGGTCAGGGCTTTGTGATGGTCACTCCAATACCTTGACTTTGTTGTCCTTAAAGCCATTTTGTCACAACTTTGGAAGTATGCTTGGGGTTCTTGTCCATTTGGAAGACCCATTTGCGACCAAGCTTTAACTCCCTGACAGATGTCTTGAGATGTTGCTTCAATATATCAACATAATTTTCCTTCTCATGATACCATCTATTTTGTGAAGTGCACCAGACCCTCCTGCAGCAAAGCACCCCCACAACATGATGCTGCCACCCCCGTGCTTCACGGTTGGGATGGTGTTCTTTGGCTTGCAAGCCTCCCCATTTTTCCTCCAAACATAACGATGGTCATTATGGCCAAACAATTCTATTTTTATTTCATCAGACCAGAGGACATTTCTCCAAAAAGTACGATCTTTGTCCCCATGTGGAATTGCAAACCGTAGTCTGGCTTTTTTTAATGGTGGTTTTGGAGCAGTGGCTTCTTCCTGGCTGAGCGGCCTTTCAGGTTATGTCGATATCGGACTCGTTTTACTGTGGATATAGATACTTTTGTACCTGTTTCCTCCAGCATCTTCACAAGGTCCTTTGCTGTTGTTCTGGGATTGATTTGCACTTTTCGCACCAAAGTACGTTCATCTCTAGGAGACAGAATGCGTCTCCTTCCTGAGCGGTATGATGGCTTTGTGGTCCCATGGTGTTTATACTTGTGTACTATTGTTTGTACAGATGAACGTGGTACCTTCAGGCATTTGGAAATTGTTCCCAAGGATGAACCAGACTTGTGGAGGTCTACAATTTTTTTTCTGAGTCTTGGCTGATTTCTTTTGATTTTCCTATGATGTCAAGCAAAGAGACATTGAGTTTGAAGGTAGGCCTTGAAATACATCCACAGGTACACCTCCAATTAACTCAAAAGATGTCAATTAGCCTATCAGAAGCTTCTAAAGCCATGACATCATTTTCTGGAATTTTCCAAGCTGTTTAACGGCACAGTCAACTTAGTGTATGTAAACTTCTGACCCACTGAAATTGTGATACAGTGAATGATAAATTAAATAATCTGTCTGTTAACCATTGTTGGAAAAATTACTTATGTCATGCACAAAGTAGATGTCCTAACCAACTTGCCAAACCTATAGTTTGTTAACAATACATTTGTGGAGTGGTTGAAAAATTTGTTTTAATGACTCCAACCTAAGTGTATGTAAACTTCCAACTTTAACTGTAGCTAGCTGAACTTTCTAGTGTCTTAGCCAGCTAGTGGGCTAACAGCATCACAGGTGTTTTAGCTAGCAACCTCTGGGCTAAACTCAGATGCAGTTTGTTTGGCTAACATGAGCGGTGCTGTTTCTTCACAGTGTATTACCCCACCATTGAAGCACCATCCCTTTTACATTCTCGTGTGAAAGATAATCTAACTGTGCGTTCTCTCGAGTTGCTTGGTTTACACACCGATTCAGCACTTGGTATTTCACGTGATGGCTCGGCTCGCTGGTTATCATCACCCGCTAGTTGTCTACATTGCGCTCAGCTGGACTCCGGTGTCCTTAGACATAGAGTGAAGTACATGGAAAGTATTTCCCAGGCCTCATCCTTGCTTGAGGATGATTCCATTGACAACAAAGTCCCAGAGGAGGGAGAAGCTACTCAGGCATCCCCTCCGCCTGCGCTGCAGCCTGATTCGGAGGACCCCCATTTTTCATGGGAAGTGAGGATGTGAGGATGACGGTATGTCTCTCGCCGCATAAGGTGGCACGATCTGACCAGGAGATGGATTACGCCCCTGAAAAATAATTTCTCCCCTCTGCTGAGTTTGTGCTACTCTGCCAGACTGAAGAGGTAGGGCAGGAGTGGTTCACCACAGTAGACCTGAAGGATGCTTATTTCCACATCAGAGTTTATCCTGCACATAGGAGATATCTGAGGTTCACCTTCAAGGGCATAGCCTACGAATATCTCACCTTACCATTCGGTCTGTCCCTTTGTGCCGAAGAGAGCCTTAAGAGTCTTGGCGCACATCAACTATGGTTGATCTGTGTGGATACTCAGGCTCAGGTAGTGAAGCACACAGCCCAGCTGTTGTCGCACCTGCTCGCTCTGGGCTTCAGGATGAATTGTTCCATAAACTTGCTCTTACCAATCAAGCAAAAAATATTTTGCCGATTGTCTCTGGACTCTGTAGCCTGTCAAGCAGCCCTCACTTTGGAGAGAGCAATGTTTTTTCCGCCACTGCCCATCAGGGTTTCGCCCAGCAACATCAGTCATGTACTAGATGGGTCTGAGTATTCTTTGGCTCATGGCCTCCATGATTGCAGTAGTTCCACTTTGTCTCCTCCTCATGAAACTTCCTGCGTTGGGTGACCTCACTCTGCTTGGACCCATCTCTCCACCGGCACAGGCGTGCGCTTCTCTTTGCAAAGTGCCTATCGGCACAGTAAAGACCCATCCTGATGACTCCCGTCCCCAGTCCACCTGGTCGTGCTGCTGCTCCAGTTTCAACTGTTCTGCCTGTGGCTATGGAACCCTGACATGTTCACCGGACGTGCTACCTTGTCCCGGCTTGCTGTTTTCGACCCTCTCTTTCCCTCTCTCTCTCTGTCCATCCCTTTCTCTCCCTCTCTACCGCACCTGCTGTCTCAACCTCTGAATGCTTGGCTATAAAAAGCCAATTGACATTTACGCCTGAGGTGCTGACCTGTTGCACCCTCTACAACCACTGTGATTACTATTTTACCCTGCTGGTCATCTATGAACGTTTGAACATCTTGAAGAACGATCTGGCCTTAATGGCCATGTACTCTTAGAATCTCCACACGACACAGCCAGGAGAGGACTGGACACTCCTCAAAGCCTGGTTTCTCTCTAGGTTTCTTCCCAGGTTCCTGCCTTTCTAGGGAGTTTTTCCAAGCCACTATGCTTCTGCATCTGCCTGCTCTTTGGGGATTTAGGCTGGGTTTCTGTATAAGCACTCTGTGACATCTGCTAATGTAGAAAGGGCTTCATAAATACATTTGATTGATCCCTCTTGACACAGGGCTGCCCTACTGGGAAAGTCTTCACGAGCAAAGTAGTGATGACGGATGCGTCACTACACGGATGTGGGGCAGGTCAGGCTAGACAATACATCTACGGTGGCGTATATCAGCCGCCAAGGAGGAATGCGCTCCCGTCAACTTCACTCTCTTGCGAGAAAGATGTTGCTATGGAGCAGCAAACATATGTTGTCTCTCAATAACACATGCTAGGCAGACTAAACTCGGGTGAGGATTTACTGTCGCGGGGGAACCCCCTACGAGGGGTGTGGCGACTTCAACCTGAAGTCATCGTGGACGTGTCGGGGTATTACGGCAGGGCTGCCGTCGATCTGTACAGCTTGTTCTGTGCAATGCGGGATCACAACGCTCCTCTAGGCGTGGATGCGCTGGCCCACAAGTGGCAAGGCATGCTTCTGTACGCCTTCCTTCCCGTGCAGTGGTGTAAAGTACTTAAGTAAAATACTTTAAAGTACTACTTAAGTAGATTTTTGGGTATCTGTACTTTACTTTACTATTGATATTTTTACAACTTTTTACATCACTACATTCCTAAAGAAAATAATGTACTTTTTACTCCATACATTTCTCCTGACACCCAAAAGTACTTGTTACATTTAGCAGGACAGGAAAATTGTCAAATTCATGCAAGTATCAACAGAACATCCCTGGTCATCCCTATTGCCTCTGATCTGGCGGACTCACTAAACACAAATGCTTCATTTGTAAATTATGTCTGAGTGTTGGTGTGTTCCCCTGGCTTTCCTTAAATAAAAAAAACAAGAAAATTGTACCATCTGGTTTGCTTAATATAGGGAATATGAAATGATTTATACTTTTACTTTTACTTTAAATACATAAGTATATTTTAGCAATTACATTTATTTTTGATACTTAAGTATATTTAAAACCAAATACTTTCAGACTTTTACTCATATTTTACTGGGTGATTTTCTATTAAGTATCTTTACTTTTACTCAAGTATGACAATTTTTCCCTACTGCTCCCTTCGAACCTGATCCCCCCTACTCTGGACAGATTAAGAACAAACGGTCTATCCCTCATCCTGATAGCCCCGTATTGGTCTGAGAAGCCATGGCTGGTGGAGATTGTAACTCCCCTGTATGCACAACCATTGTGCCTCCCTCAGCGCAAGGATCTGCTATCCCAAACACAAGGTGAAATACTCCACCCTCATCCCGAGCTGATGGATCTCTGGTCCTGGCCCATGAGAAGTCCAACTTAGACTTTGTGGGCTTGCCTCCAAACGTGGTTGCCACAACTCAGAGCGCCAGAGCCCTTCTACAAGAGGATTTTAAGACTTGAAGTGGAGGGTACTCGAGAGGTGGTGTGAGAGACACGAGTTGGTCCCCTTTCAGTGTTCCATCCCTGCCGTTCTCTCCTTCCTATAGGAATTACTCGACAAGGGCAAGGCTTTTTCCACCGTTAACATCTACTTGGCGGCAATATCAGAATGCCATGTAGGACTAGGTGAAACGACGATCAGGGCTCACCCCCTGGTTCATCGTTTTATGACGGGAGCATGCCGTCTCTGTCAGGTTGCAAAGCCCCTTTCCCCATCATGGGACTTGGCACTGGTGTCACATCTGCTCCTGCAACACCCTCTACTGCTCATCCTGTGTCTCCTTGACCTGCCGCCACTCCCCCAGTACTCTCTCCCTCTCTCTCTCTCTGTGTGTGTGTGTGATTGTGTGGGCGGAGACAGGTGTGCTGCAGTCAGAGCAGATCCCCACCAGCTGCAACCTGTTCCATAATCAAGACCTCTACAAATACTCAGCCCTGCCACTTCCACGCTGCCAGATCGTAATCTGCTCAGTCAGTCTAAGTTTCTAGCCGTTTGTTACTATTCAGATCCTGTTATCCTGTTGTCCCTGTTTTCCTTGCCTGATGCTGTTTTCCTCTCCACTACAGTTCTGCCCGCTCTGACTCTGGTCTCTGTCTCTAGTCCCACGTATCGTCATCCTGCTACTCTGTCCTGGATTCCCCATTCTACAACTCCCTTGGATTCTCCTCCCTGTCTCACCCCCTCTCGCTCCAGCCTCAGCCCCGTACCTGGTTTCCAGCAACCTGTCCGAGCTTCCCCTGACCTGCACTCCATCTCCCCCCGGGGGTGTTTCAATAAATACCTTGGTTACTTCATCCCAGTCTCCTCGTCGTTGGCTCTTGGGTTCCCCTGTTCCACTCCGCGTAACAACTGGTTCTGGATATGCTTACAGGCAATCACTTTTGAACCCCTGAAGACAGTGGATCTTAAGACAGTCTTATAAGATGAACCTGTTGCTTGCCTTGGCCATGGCCAAGCGCGTTAGCGACCTTCATGCGCTCTTGGTTCATCCTTCATGCACTCAGTTTGCCCCCGACTACTCCAAGGTTATGATATGTCCTAACGCCACACTCATTCCTAAGGTCATTCCCATGACTTACAGTAGTCAAGCCTGACTTCTTTCCCTTCCACCCTCCAACATTCTCTTCTCCAGAGCAGCGGGGCCTTAACACGTTGTGTCCGGTGCACACCCTGCTCATTACATGGACAGGACTAGGAGTTGTGACGAACTGTTTGTTTGCTTTGCCAACCCTGCTCGGGGTAGGGCTTTGTCCAAACAAAGCCTCTTCCACTGGGTAGAGGCTACTGTCAAGGCATGCAGTTGTCGGGGATCGCAATCTCCCCTGGGTGTCTGGGCACATTCCACTAGAGGAATTGCCACGTCATGGACACTGTTCAGGGGAATCTCCTTCTCTGAGATTTAACGTTGTTCCTTCGAAGGTTCTAACGCTGAACTTAGCCTTACGCTGCTTTTGGGAAACCGGGCCCAGGTACTTTGCCAGCCAGGAAAGGTAGAGAAGAACAGATAGACTCAAACACTGTGGTAAACAGAAACTTCCGGCGGTTTCTGAAGCCAATGTGGCATGTAACATTTATTTGGCTCTAGCATTTGAACCGTTTTGGTTATGAGCTATTATGACCCCATTCCTACAAACTAAGACTCTCTGGAGCATGGATGTGATGATCACAGACCGCGTTAGAAGGGAGTGTCACAAAAACAAAAATGTGGTCCCGATAAGAATACAGTTGAAATGCCCTGTCATAGCCCTTCTAAGGATAGCCTTTACGTATTTAATCTTGCTCTTGTGACTGACTGGGTTCGAACCAGGTCTCCTGCATGTCACAAGACTGTGTTAGCCCACTTAGCTAAAGCCTATAGGGATAAGTTCAAGAAGTTCATGTAAAGGACGACACGCTGCCTGCTTAGCCACTTCCCACTGAGTTCATATGTTGACTTGAACCCAGGACTTCTGCCTCAAACTCACGTGACCACCCTCCTGAAGCATTCCAAAAAAGGCCTTCTTCAATTGTGTAAGGAGCAACACTTCAGGCTGAGGAGTGAGTTTCAGAGATCCCCATCTGCTACAGTAATATACACTGAGTGTACAAAACATTAGGAACATCTTCCTAATATTGAGTTACACCCCCTTTTGCCCTCAGAACAGCCTCAATTTGTCATGGCATGGACTCTACAAGGTGGCGAAAGCGTTCCACAGGGCTGTTGGCCCATGTTGACTCCAATGCTTCCCACAGTTGGAACTAGTTGCCTGGTAGTGGATCTCTACTCCAAATAGCTAGTTCCATCTCATCCCACAGATGCTCAATTAGATTGAGATCTGGTGACTGGGCAGGCCACTGCAGTAAGCTGAATTCACTGTCATGTTCGTGGAACTATTCCTGGACTATCCTAGCTTTGTGGCCTGGGGCATTATCCTGCTGAAAAAATCCATTCACACATGGATACACTGCTTCAACGAAGGGATGCACCTGATTGTTCGGATATCCTGTGGCATACAAACGTTGCTCCACTTTTATCAAGAGGCCCATTGTGTGCCATGAAAACACACCCCACACCATCGCACGCCTACAATGCTGACATGCGGCATGATGGATGCATGTACTCATGTGGTTTTCTCCATACTCTAGACCTCCCATCAGCGTGAAACAGCAGGAACCAGGATTCGTCAGACCAGGCAATATTTTTCCAATTCTCCAGTGTCCAGTATTTTTGTTCCTTAGCCCACTGCAACCACAGTTTCTTGTTTTTTGCTGAATGAAGTGGATCTCTGTAAGGTCCTCAGTTGCCATACCCCATTCTTTTATGGGTATTTTATGGGTCTTTGGGCACCAATGTTGTACTGAACTGTAGCCCTTCTGTTGCACTGCACAATTCCTGTCAGCCTCCTTTGTCCTCTTTCATCAATGACCCATTTTCGACAACTGGCCTGCCATTGGCTGGAAGTCCTTTGGGTGGTGGACCATTCTTGATACACATGGGAAACTGTTGAGCGCGAAAAACCCAGCAGAGTTGCAGTTCCTGACGCACTCAAACCGGTGCGCCTCGCACCTACTACCGTATCCCGTTCAAAGGCACTTAAATCTTTTGTCACCTCTGAATGGCACACATACACAATCCATGTCTCAATTGTCTCAAGGCTTAAAAAATCCTTCTTTAACCTGTCATCTACATTGATTGAAGTGGATTTAACAGGTGACATCAATAAGGGATCATAGCTTTCACCTGGATTCCCCTGGACAGTCTACGTCATGGACAGAGCGGTTGTTCCTAATGTTTTGTACACTCGGTGTAAGTCTTCGAGATCCAGCAAAGTTACTTGCATGGTTTGGTGATCCATGCTTATGTAATGAAAACCTTGCCTGAGACCTGAAGATGTGTTAGTTTGACCTGTGTTTTATTATTGAATATCTGAAACATACAATATTCTTGCAGTGAAGCCGCTCAACAACTACATCATACCAGTCATCCAACAGACTCCCATTCAGAGCGACACACAGAAGCATCCAGGGTCAATGCCCTGCTCAAGGGCACGTTGACAGATCTCCCACCAGGCCAAAAGTTTGACCTGTGTTAGACATACAGTGCCTTGCAATAGTATTCATCCCCCTTGGCATTTTGCCTATTTTATTGCATTACATACCTGTAATTTAAATTGATTGTTATTTTTATTTCATGTAATGGATAGTCCAAACAAAATAGTCCAAATTGGGGAAGTGAAATCAAAAAAATAACTTGTTTCAAATTTCTTTTTTAAAATTAAACCTGAAAAGTGGTGCGTTCACCTGTGTGTAATCTAAGTGTCACATGATCTCAGTATATATACACACCTGTTCTGAAAGGCCCCAGAGTCTGCAACGCCACTAAGTAAGGGGCACCACCAAGCAAGCGGCACCATGAAGACCAAGGAGCTCTCCTAACAGGTCAGGGACAAAGTTGTGGAGAAGTACAGATCCGGGTTGGGTTATAAAAAAAATATCCGAAACTTTGATCATCCCACGGAGCATCATTGAATCCATTATTAAAAAATTGAAAGAATATGGCACCACAACAAACCTGCCAAGAGAGGGCCGCCCACCAAAACTTATGGACCAGGCAAGGAGGGCATTAATCAGAGAGGCAACAAAGAGACCAAAGATAATCCTGAAGGAGCTGCAAAACTCCACAGCGGAGATCGGAGTATCTGTCCAAAGGACCATTTTAATCCATACACTCCACAGACCTGGGCTTTAACAGACCTGGGCTTTACGGAAGAGTAGCCAGAAAAAAGCCATTGCTTAAAGAAAAAAAATAAGCAAACACGTTTGGTGTTTGCCAAAAGGCATGTGAAAGACTCCCCAAACATATGGAAGAAAGTACTCTGGTCAGATGAGACTAAAATGTAGCTTTTTGGCCATCAAGAAAAACGCTATGTCTGGCGCAAACCCAACACCTCTCATCACCTCGAGAACAACATCACCACAGTTAAGCATGGTGGTGGCAGCATCATGCTGTGGGGATGTTTTTCATCGGCAGGGACTGAGAAACAAGTCAGAATTGAAGGAATGATAGATGGCACTAAATACAGGGAAATTCTTGAGGGAAACCTGTTTCAGTCTTCCAGAGATTTGAGACTGGGACAGAGCTTCACCTTCCAGGAGGACAGTGACCCTAAGCATACTGCTAAAGTAACACTTAAGTGGTTTAAGGGGAAACATTTACAGTTGATGTCAGAAGTTTACATACACCTTAGCCAAATACATTTAAACTCAGTTTTTCACAATTCCTGACATTTAATCCTAGTAAAAATTCCCTGTCTTAGGTCAGTTAGGATCACCACTTTATTTTAAGAATGTGAAATGTTTGAATAATTAGTAGAGATAATGATTTCTTTCAGCTTTTATTTCTTTCATCACATTCCCAGTGGGTCAGAAGTTTACATACACTCAATTAGTATTTGGTAGCATTGCCTTTAAATTGTTTAACTTTGGCCAAACATTTTGGGTAGCCTTCCACAAGCTTCCCACAATCAGTTGGGTGAATTATGGCCCATTCCTCCAGACAGAGCTGGTGTAACTGAATCACGTTTGTAGGCCTCCTTGCACGCACACTCGTTTCCAGTTCTGCCCACAGATTTTCTATAGGCTTGAGGTCAGGGCTTTGTAATGGCCACTCCAATACCTTGACTTTGTTGTCCTTAAAGCCATTTTGCCACAACTTTGGAAGTATGCTTGGGGTCATTGTCCATTTTGAAGACCCATTTGCAGCCAAGCTTTAACTTCCTGACTGATGTCTTGAGATGTTGCTTCAATATATCCACATAATTTTCCTGCCTCATGATGCCATCTATTTTGTGAAGTGCACCACTGCAGCAAAACACCCCCACAACACCCCCGTGCTTCACGTTTGGGATGTGTTATTCAGCTTGCAAGCCTCCCCCTTTTTCCTCCAAACATAATGATGGTCATTATGGCTAAACAGTTCTATTTTTATTTCATCAGACCAGAGGACATTTCTCCGAAAAGTATGAGCTTTGTCCCCATGTGTAGTTGCAAAC
Source organism: Salmo salar (assembly GCF_965601325.2). Classification (NCBI taxonomy): domain Eukaryota; kingdom Metazoa; phylum Chordata; class Actinopteri; order Salmoniformes; family Salmonidae; genus Salmo; species Salmo salar. The sequence continues at coordinate 41,096,109 of NC_138293.1, forward strand.
CTTAGTCTGACTTTATGGCAGTTTTGGAGCAGTGGCTTCTTCCTTGCTCAGTGGCCTTTCAGGTTATGTCGATATAGGACTCGTTTTACTGTGGATATAGATACTTTTGTACCTGTTTCCTCCAGCATCTTCACAAGGTCCTTTGCTGTTGTTCTGGGGTTGATTTGCACTTTTTGCACCAAAGTACGTTCATCTCTAGGAGACAGAACGTGTCTCTTTCCTGAGCGATATGACGTCTGCGTGGTCCCATGGTGTTTATACTTCCGTACTATTGTTTGTACAGATGAATGTGGTACCTTCAGGCATTTGGAAATTGCTCCCAAGGATGAACCAGACTTGTGTAGGTCTACAATTTTTTTCTGAGGTCTTGGCTGCTTTCTTTAGATTTTCCCATGATGTCAAGCAAAGAGGCACTGAGTTTGAAGGTAGGCCTTGAAATACATGTATTTTAATTCCAGTTTGTAAGGCAACAACATAGGAAAAAGGCCAAGGGGGGTGAATACTTTCGCAAGCCACTGTGGTCTAGTTTCAGGCAGGGGCGAATTGGCAATCTGGCAATTTGGGCAAATTGTTAAATGTGACTGACTGGGTTAAGACTGTCTTAGCCTGTTGAGCTAAACCCTAGGCATTGGTCCTGTGACTTGGATGGGTCTCTTCAAAGAGGAGGTCAAAGGTGGGTGAAGTGTAACACATCTGGTTCAATGAACACGCTTGTGTGATGAGTAACTTGACTGAGACCTGATTAATTGTCTGGTGCACAGGAGACCTGGTTTAGAACCCCATCAGTCAAACTAAAATATGTCTTCATGTCTCAGCAAAGGTTGCTCATCACATAGCCTTACGAGCCGCCTGATCCCGCGAGCTTACATGAATGGTTCGCTATACGTGGTAATCAGTCTGGTAATTACGAGGCTACTCATCACATGGATGGGTCACCAAACAGCCTCTGTTGCACTTAAATGGGGTGCACAGATCCTTCTGCTTCTGTTTGCCACAGAAAGTGTTGTTGTTGTGCAGTAGGCCTCATTTTGAACCAAGTCACTTACAGTATATTGACTCCGTGATCTCTGAGTATGAGGTCAAAGGTGGGTGAAATGAAACCAAAGTGGTTCGATGAACCTTGCTGGAGACTTGAAGACTTGTTTTAGCTTCCTGGTCTAATCCTGATGGGCTTTGTCTAAGTAGGCTATCTTTAGAAGGGCTATGACAAGGCTATTCTATATTCTAATGGGGCCCAAATTGCGTTTAATGTGACACTCTTCTATCGCGACCTATGATCACCATAGAGGGGAACAGAACGCAAATCCATGCTCCAGAGTCTTAGCTTTCAGGAATGCGGTCATAATAGCTTATAGCCAAAGTTGTTCAAACGCCAGAGCCAAATTCATAGGAAAAAAATATTAAACATGCCACATTGACTTCAGAAACCGCCAGAAGCTTCTGGAGAGAGTGCTTGAATCTATCTGTTCCCCTCTACCTTTCCTGGCTGGCAAAGTAGCAGGGCACGGTTTCCCGATAGCGATGGAACTTAGGCTTTTGAGTATTTTAATAATGCATATTTCCTACAACGTCCGAAGTTGTAACATGCGTTTCCCAAAAACACCACGCAGAGAGAACTGTCACTAAGTGCATAGTTGGAGCATGTGTCGATACTGATAGGATCGAAAGAAAGGAAGCGCTGCTCTCGGATCAGATTTCTTCATTCAAATCTTTCCTTTACATTGTAATTATTTCACAATACTGACAACGGATCAGCTCCAAAAAAACAACGCACTTAGCTGTTCTTTTGAGTGGTCTGAGGGAGCCGTTAGATTCAGAGCATTTTCAAGTGCAACTTTAATAATGGTTTTGGGAAACAGCTCTGAGATTTAACGATGCTCCTACAAAGGTTCTAACGATTAACTTAGTCTAATTTAGGATGCTCTTGGAAACCAGGCCCAGGATGTTGTTTCTGGTTTTTAATCTGAATTCTGAGAAATTAATTTAAAAACTGAATCTGAATGCATCTGAGAAGTTGAATATTTGAAACTTTGATTAACTTGAAATTATGGTTTCTAAACTTGACAATAAATGCAATATCTAACATATTGAAACTGAATATATCAAATATTGAATTTGAATATTCAATCAAATTTACATTTTATTTTAAAACTGAATGTAATACTCATCGAATTCTGTTTAAAATCATGAAATACAAGTTTTATTTGTGCATTAAACATTTAACATTTTTTATTCAAATGCAATATCCTAATACAAATGATAAATTATAAAATCCAAATACAATTTCTGTTTGCAATGAAATTGCTCCACACTTGAACTCTATTGGAGGGATGTGACATCATTCTTCCGCAAGAAAATCCATAATTTGGTGTTTAGTTGATGGTGGGGGAAAACGCTGTCTCAGGAGCCGCTCCAGAATGTCCCATAAGTGTTCAATGAGGTTGAAATGGGTTGACTGAGACACACAACATTAATTTAATTGATTGGAAATTATTTTGTGGCTTTACACCACTCAATTCCTAATTTTATAATTGGATCCCCCCCCCCCACCGCCAATTATGCTTTTGGTTTGGCCCGGTCCTCAAAGGCCGTGTTTTGTGAAGGGAAAAAAACTATCATGGCTTGCAAGGAGAACGGAGAAACACGCAATATCTCCTCTCTTTTTCTCTCTCTCCTCTCTCTTCTTAACAAACCCTCAAATATATAGGCTAACTAGGAACAAATAAAATTGTGCAGTCAAATTTAACATGGTCAATTCATAACCACTAATAAGAATGATATAGAAAATTATATATTTTTTCAAATGGAGAAAGTTTCTATTGCGATGACCTTACTACCTACTAGGTAAAACCAAATGGTCCTTAGTGGTTCAATAATAAAATAAAGTAAGTATTACTTTATTAATGATCACTACATTTTACTATGTAATTGTTACATAGCTAATAATAAGTGTATAATTATTTATATCAGAAGTAATATGAAGAGAAAGAATAGTCTAGCAGTAAAGGAGTAATGGCAGTTCATTTATTCATTCATTCATTATTCATTCATTCATTCATTCATTCATTCATTCATTCATGTATTAATACACAGGAAAGGAAGCTATAATTTCACTGCACCATTCAGGCCACATGATCATCACCATAGTTATAACAGAATTGAGCGTTAGCGGGAGGATGATGAAGGGAGAGGCTCCTTACCTTCTCCTGGTACTGTCGTCGGGACGAGTCCAGGGACTGGATGAGTGCTGTGGCATGGCCTATGAACACAGCATAGCAGGTGGCCCCGACGATCATACTGAGCATGGTGAGCCAGATATCAGACAGGCTCTCCGGGGCCTGCCGACCGTAGCCGATACACAGCATGTGGCTCATCGCCTTGAACACTGCAAATGAATATAGCTCCGACCAGGTGTCATTCTGCAGAAAGACAGAGAAATTAAACAGAAAATATTTTAAATATGGATGAAAGACAGAAGTTACCCATTTGGGGTGGAAAGGAGAAGGAATGGAGGAAGTTGGTGACTCAAAGTAAGAGACAAAAAAGCACAGGTAGAGCGAGACCGAGAGGAGGGTAGGAGATAGAGAGGGCAGAAAATTGAGAATTGGGGACAAAGGAGACAAGGAGAGGAAGTTGTATAAATGAGGACTCAGGAGATAAAGAGAGGGAGATAGATAGAGAGGACGAGAAGGATAATTAGGGGGATGAGAAAGGGGGAGAGAGGGAGTGAAAGAGGGTTAGAGACAGAGAGGGAGAGAAAGAGAGGGATTGAGAGAGGGAGAAAGAAAAAAGAAAGAAGGAGAGAGGAAGAAAGAAAGAGGTAGAAAGAAAGAGAGAAAGAAAGTGAGATAGAAAGAGAGAAAGACAAAGATAGGTTAGAGAGAGGGAAAGAAAGAGAAAGAAAGAAAGAAAGAAAGAAACAAAGAGGGAGAGAGAGAGAGAGAGATATTGTGGAGTCCTGTGAGGCCTAATCAGTGAGATCAGTGAAAGGAAAATTCCACCCAAAAACTTTTGGTATTGTTGACATTGTCCCAAAATGTTTCGCTTGTCAGCAATCAAGTTTTCAAGATATAGAAATCATCCCCGTATGATGTATTTTGCAAAATGCATCATACGGGGATGATTTCTGTATTTTTTATAAGTTACATATCTTGACAATTTGCTGACAAGCACAACTTTGTGACTATGTCAACAACGGACTAATGAAACAAATACCAACAGTTTTGGGGTGTTTTCCTTTAATGAGAGGCAATTAAAATATGCCATTTCACAAATCTGAATCTGAATCCACAGAGACACACACACACGCACACACACATTATGCAACAACAAAAAAACAATACTGTGGAGCAGAATTCATTTTTATGCATGTCTATGAGATGGCGCCAATAATTTAAAGGCGCAGAGGTGCAGTATTCCACTCACTTTGTATTACAGTAAGTGTTCTCCAGTCAATTCGAAATATTGCGGTTTGTTTTTGGTACAATCTCAGCAATTTCTTGCAGTGAGGGTTGTGTAGTCAACAGAAAATGTCCAGGAAAAAAGCAACTAAAGGCCACGTCCTAACGGTCTGGCCAAGTCCCAGTACTTTTGAATAGCCTCCTTTCCTTGCCTCCTCTCCTTGTTGAATTCTTATTTGAATTGCGTTGACAGCTGAAGAGACAGTCATAGAGACCTCTACAACCCTTTCACCTGTCTGTTAGTGGAAAGAAATGTCACAAGGAAAGGAAGCCAGCAATTCCCACTTCACTCCATACTCCCTCCCCTTGGCCATAACCCTTTGACGTTTACAGATCTGAAGCATCTGGATAGGTATAAGTAGTGCAGTGGTGTAGCTTCAATCATATTGCTAACACTTTACAGATCTGCAAAATATGGATATGGCCAAGGGGAAGGGCTAGGGGGCGAATTGGGACCGGCTGATAGTGTTGGAACATTGCCCCTATCCAGGGAGTCAACAACACCTTGTGGCCAACTGAGAAGCAGTTCAGTTATCCATTATTCCTACCAAGCACACAATGTACTGTACTGATACAGAGTCAAGGCCTCCATAGAGTTCTTATTTTCCACGCCCTTCCCTACCGCCCACGACACACAGCAGAGCAGAGCAGGGAAAGGGTACAGCTAGAGACTGCAGTCAAAATGTTCCACTTCGTCCTGCTCTCCCCTCCAGACTGCATTTAGTGGTGTAGGTTTAAATGTAATCGACTATGATAGAATAGAGAAACTTTATTGGGGAGGGAATTTGTCTTGCAAATACAACAAAGCTCTTCTGTTTCTCCTCTTTGTTTTAAACAGCTACATGTACACTCTTCTAATATAATATTATATGCTGAAACAACATATGTTATACAACAGGTGGGTCTAATCCTAAATGCCGATTGGTTAAAACCGCATTCCAGCAGGTGTCTATTCCACAAATTACCTCCGGCTAAATCTATGACTTTAAAATGCCTATTTACTCTGTTCCATCTGACTGCGCAATCCACTGTCTCAATCCACCCCAGCCAAGCAATTTATAAACTTGATCTCCACAAAAAAAAAGCCTCCAGACATTGTCTCACATTTCTTTTAGACTAACATTTAGTTTTCAACAGCGGAGATTTGTATAAACCTTGCTGTCTGTCACGCCTGACATTTGCAACATTGTTTCAATATTCAAAGATCTCCAGCTGTCTCATAGTAATCAACGAGTCGGGATGAGACAGACAGTCAGCGTTTCTCAGCCCGTCGAAATCATGACTCAGCTGACATAATTTTTATGGATATATACAAAGAAATTGAAATTGAAAAAAGCTAAAACGAAACAAAGTAATCTAGTTTGCAGTCTTTCCATCTTCAGTTTGAACTGATTGTGTTAGCTACTCTGAACAACAGTGTCCTGACGAGTGAGCACAACTTCTAAGCCAGGCGAAATCGCACCTCATTAGCGCATTGTTATGGATGTATCCAAATAAATGTCACTAGAAAACAGCTTTAACAAATGCAAATGCAGTTACTTTGCTGTTATTCTGACTGCTCTTTTTTGACGTGACTGTAAGTTAACCGTAGTTGGAACCGAGCCGATAGAATGAACGAACAGCCGGCTTGGGTAGAGACCCTATATTTGTGTCGGGACTATATCTTGTGGAAGGATGAAATAGCATTAATAAATTAATCAAAATAACGTTGTTAATGAAAATATGTTAATCATTATTTGAATATGTTAGTAACCCGTTGTATAAAAGTGATAATGCCCTCGAAGCCGGTGTTTGGAGGATATATTGGCACGGTTTGCCAGCCCTCGACTTTGTCTCGGGCCTAACAACACCCGTGTCAATATATCCTCCAAACACCAGCTTCTCTGGCATTATCACTTAAGTAGAACCCTGGGCACTAGCTGATCCATATCTAGGATTTTCTGTATTAAATGGTTAGAGTGGAAAGGAGGGACTGTTTTACTCAGGTAATAAAATAGAAGGAAGAGAGTTTCTTAAAATAACCGTTGGCCCCCCTGCAGGGGTTGGGGCTAAATGGTGGATGTGAAAACAGAAACAGTAGAGTGAAAGAGAGTGAATAATGGATGAATGATGAGCACTTTGGCTTGAAAATAGCCTAGGCAGCTGAGAAAGAGACAGAGAGAGTGAGTGAGTGAGTGAGAGAGTGAGAGAGTGAGAGATGCAGTCTCAGGGGTTAACCACACTGGAGCATACAGGATCAAAGTGATACATGTATAAACAATCTGTTCAACTATGAAAGGGATGCTATACCTCACCAAGTGAGGCTCAAGCTATACTTCCTATGGACTACGGGGAGCGTCCCCCATACTGTTGAAACCAATTTGGTTCTTTCCCATCTGAAAACACTTCAGGGATAGGAGGCTATATGCTCAGGTTTTGAGAGCCTGGCTTGGAAGTACAGTTGTAGGTAGAGGAGAACAGGATGTAATTGATGACATCGGGGTCTCCTTGAGACACTGCTGGCTCACTGTACACAAGTAGTATGTCCAGACCATACATAAGCAATAACCCGATCAGTACAATTGATTCCAAGATGGCGTAGCAGTTCAGACGTCTTTGTTTTTGTCTTGTTGTGTCCCGTGTATATATCTTTTTTCGTTCGTAAATATTTCGTATATATTTTTTATATTTTTAACCTCAGTTTCAACATACTCTCCAGCAACCCACCTCACCCAATGTGGTATGGATCTGCTATTTTCTATACTTTAGAACCGGAACCCCCAACAGAAGCTAGCCAGCTAACTAGCTACTAGCTAGTAGTCAGTTAGCCACTGCCCGGGCTAACCTTAGCCCGGGCAACTCCTGCCAGTCTGCACAGCGCGATTCAACCCAGAGCATACCGGACTGCTTTTTCTCCACATCTCCAGTTTCCTACAGCAAGCTCTCAACCTTTTCACCTGGATCATCACAGCTAGCTATCTGCTATCTGAGTGGCTACCCCCTGGCCAACGTCTCTGTCCTGAAGTAAGTGCCAGTGAGCCTGGAACTAGCCTCGTGTTAGGCCCATCTCTCGGCTAGCTGAAGAGGCCCATCAGCCACTCCTTGGGCTACAATACATATTTTGCCAATTGGCCTGGACCCCTTTTTCTGCCGACGCGGATCCCCGCCGATCCATTTGGGGCGGCAGGTAGCCTAGTGGTCAGAGCATTGGACTAGTAACCGAAAGGTTGCAAGATTGAATCCCCGAGCTGACAAGGTAAAAATCTGTCGTTCTGCCCCTGAACAAGGCAGTTAACCCACTGTTCCTTAGCCGTTATTGAAAATAAGAATTTGTTCTTAACTGACTTGCCTAATTAAATAAAGATAAAATAAATACAAAATTACGACTGGTCTACCAACGTAATTCGCCCGAGTGGTTTCAACAGGCTCCTCCATCGCGACGTCCCCTGAAGGCCCATCTGCTAGCCTGCTATCTGCGGCCCACTAGTCTAGAGCATATCGGACTGTTAGCTGAAGAGGATCATCAGCCAATTTCTTGGGCTTCAATACCTATTTTGCCAGTTGGCCTGGACCCTTTTACTGCCTACACGGAGCCCTGCCGATCCAACACGACTGGTCTGCCGACGTAACCGTCCGAGGGGGCTACAACAGACTTCTTCCGTCGTGACGTCCCCCTAAGGCCCTTCTGCTAGCCTGCAAGCCAAGGTCCGCTAGCAGTCTGAATTGGCGTGTCTCCAGCTCGCAGATACCCACTGGTCCTTATGATCACTCGGCTACACATGCCTCTCCCTAATGTCAATATGCCTTGTCCATTGCTGTTTTGGTTTGTGATTGTCTTATTTCACTGTAGAGCCTCCAGCCCTGCTCAATATGCCTTAGCTAGACCTTTTGTTTCACCTCCCACACATGTGGTGAGCTCACCTGGTCTAAATGATGATTCAAGAGACAAAACATATCTCATCGTCACTCAATGCCTAGATTTACCTCCACTGAATTCACATCCTAGCATACCCTTGTCTGTACATTATGCCTTGACTCTATTCTTCTGTGCCCAGAAACCTGCTCCTTTTACTCTCTGTTCCGAACGCACTAGACAACCAGTTCTTATAGCCTTTAGCCGTACCCTTATCCTACTCCTCCTCTGTTCCTCTGGTGATATAGAGGTTAATCCAGGCCCTGCAGCACCTAACTCCACTCCCATTCCCCAGGCGCTCTCATTTCTTGACTTCTGTAACCGTAAAAGCCTTGGTTTCATGCATGTTAACATTAGAAGCCTCCTCCCTAAGTTTGTTTTATTCACTGCTTTAGCACACTCTGATAACTTGGATGTCCTAGCCGTGTCTGAATCCTGGCTTAGGAAGGCCACCAAAAATCCTGAAATTTCCATCCCTAACTATAACATTTCCCGACAAGATAGAACTGCCAAAGGGGGCGGAGTTGCAATCTACTGCAGAGATAGCCTGCAGAGTTCTGTCATACTATCCAGGTCTGTGCCCAAACAATTTGAGCTTCTACTTCTAAAAATCCACCTTTCCAGAAACAAGTCTCTCACCATTGCCGCTTGTTATAGACCACCTTCTGCCCCCAGCTGTGCCCTGGACACCATATGTGAATTGATTGCCCCCATCTATCTTCAGAGCTCGTACTGTTAGGTGACCTAAACTGGGACATGCTTAATAACACCCCGGCCGTCCTACAATCTAAGCTAGATGCCCTCAATCTCACACAAATTATCAATGAACCTACCAGGTACAACCCCAAATCCGCAAACACGGGCACCCTCACAGATATCATACTGACCAACCTGCCCTCTAAATACACCTCTGCTGTCTTCAACCAGGATTTCAGCAATAACTGCCTCATTGCCTGCATCTGTAATGGGTCTGCGGTCAAATGACCACTCCTCATCACTGTCAAACGCTCCCTAAAATATTTCAGCGAGCAGGCCTTTCTAATCGACCTGGCCTTGGTATCCTGGAAGGATATTGACCTCATTCCGTCAGTATAGGATGCCTGGTTATTCTTTAAAAGTGTTTTCCTCACCAGCTTAAATCAGCATGCCCCATTCAAGAAATGTTGAACCAGGAACAGATATAGCCCGTGGTTCCCTCCAGACCTGACTGCCCTTGACCAGCACAAAAACATCCTGTGGCGCACAGCATTAACATCAAATAGCCCCCGTGATATGCAACTTTTCAGGGAAGTTAGGAACCAATATACACAGGCAGTTAGGAAAGCAAAGGCTAGCTTTTTCAAACAGCAATTTGCATCCTGTAGCACAAACTCCAAAAAGTTCTGGGACACTGTAAAGTCCATGGAGAATAAGAGCATCTTCTCCCAGCTGCCCACTGCACTGAGGCTAGGAAACACTGTCACCACCGAAAAATCCACGATAATTGATCATTTCAATAAGCATTTTTCTACGGCTGGCCATGCTTTCCACCTGGCTACCCCTACTTCGGTCAACAGCCCTGCAACCCCCACAGTAACTTGCCCAAACCTCCCCCATTTCTCCTTCACCCAAATCCAGATAGCTGATGTTCTGAAAGAGTTGCAAAATCTGGACCCCTACAAATTGGAAAGCTGCTGCGGTCATCCCCCTCTTCAAAGGGGGAGACACTCTAGACCCAAACTGTTACAGACCGATATCTATCCTACCCTGCCTTGCCTTTCTAAGGTCTTCGAAAGCCAAGTTAACAAACAGATCCCCCGACCATTTCGAATCCCACCGTACCTTCTCCAGTATGCAATCTGGTTTCCGAGCTGGTCATGGCTGCACCTCAGCCACGCTCAAGGTCCTAAACGATATCATAACCGCCACCGATAAAAGACAATACTGCGCAGCCGTATTCATCGACCTGGCCAAGGCTTTTGACTCTGTCAATTATAGCATTCTTATCGGCAGACTCAACAGCCTTGGTTATTCAAATGACTGCCTCGACTGGTTCACCAACTACTTCTCAGACAGATTTCAGTGTGTCAAATTGGAGGCCCTGTTGTCCTGTTGTCAATTCTCTCAAGACTCTTTTCTCTGTATACATCAATGATGTCGCTCTTGCTGCTGGTGATTCTCTGATCCACCTCTACGCAGACGACACCATTCTGTATACTTCTGGCCCTTCTTTGGACACTGTCTTAACCTGTTGGGGATCTGATCCCAGTATTGGGATTTATTGTCAAGAGAAATTCAAAACTGCAAGAATCTAATAATTTCAATTTCTCAAACAATCAACTATTTTTCACCATTTGAAAGATAAACATCTCCTAAATCCAACCACATTGTCCGATTTCAAAGAGGCTTTACGGCGAAAGCATAAAGTAAGGTTATGTTAGGAGAGTACATTGAAAATAGCTGTGTGTAATGTTTTGTCAATTCAAAGACAGGCGTCACCAAAAGCAGATAACCAGCTAAAATTATGCACTAACCTTTGACAATCTTCCTCAGATGACACTCCTAGGACATTATGTTATACAATACATGCATTTTTTGTTCCATCAAGTTCATATTTATATCCAAAAAACAGCATTTTACAGTAGCGGTGAAATTCAGAATTTCTTTCCCCTCAAATGCTTCCGGTGAATCAACGTTACAATTTACAAAATAACTATTCGAAAACATTGGTAAATTATAATATTGTCATTCAAAGAATTATAGTTTAACATTTCGTAAATGCTACTGCATTGCCAGATTTCAAAATAACTTTACTGGGAAATCACACTTTGCAATAAACGGGGTGCTGTGCTAAGAACAATAGGCTAGGATATACAGGTTAGCACCATCTTGTAACCATCTAATATCAATAATACTATTGTCAATAATCCCTTACCTTTGATTATCTTCATCCATTGGCACTTCCAGGAATCCCAGGTCCACAACACATGTGGTTTCTTTCGACAAAGTTCATAATTTATGTCCAAATAACTCCAAGTTGTTCCATGTTGTTAGCGCTTCGGTAGGCTACTCAAAAGTAGGGCGGGGGGGGGAAAGTCCCGACGAAAAGTTTCAAAAAAAATCTATTTACGTTTGTTCAAACATGTCAAACGTTGTTTAGCATCAATCTTTAGGGCCATTTTTAACGTCAAACATCAGTAATGTTCCAACCCGACCTCTCCTGTGTCTTGAAAAACGTTTTTGAAAAATGTCTCGCCTCACAAGAATGCGCAGGTGCGTGCAATAATGAAGTGACGACATCCCAGGGACGTCAACTTCTCTTCCTTGTCATCCGGGCTCTGTTCATCATAGACGCTTCAAACAACTTTATAAAGATCGTTGACATCTAGTGGAAGCCGTAGGAAGTGCGAAATGAATCCTTTGTCACTGTGTGATCTATTAGCAATGACTCGAAAAATAGTACAGCCACAAAATTCTAATTTCCTGGTTGTATTTTTCTCAGGTTTTTGCCTGCCGTATGAGTTTTGTTATACTTACAGACACCATTCAAACAGTTGTAGAAATTTCAGAGTGTTTTCTATCCAAATATGTTAATAATATGCATATCCTAGCTTCTGAGTTGGTGTAGGAGGCAGTTAAAAATGGGCACTTATTTTTTTCAAAATTCTCAATACTGCCCCCTAGACTGTCTTAACTAACCTCCAGACGAGCTTCAATGCCATACAACTCTCCTTCCGTGGCCTCCAACTGCTCTTAAATGCAAGTAAAACTAAATGCATGCTCTTCAACCGATCACTGCCCGCACTTGCCCGCATGTCCAGCATCACTACTCTGGACGGTTCTGAATATGTGGACAATTACAAATACCTAGGTGTCTGGTTAGACTGTAAACTCTCCTTTCAGACTCACATTAAGCACCTCCAATCCAAAATTAAATCTAGAATCGGCTTCCTATTTCGCAACAAAGCATCCTTCACTTATGCTGCCAAACACCAAAGCCCCATATACTACCCACCACTGCGACCTGTATGGTCTCGTTGGCTGGCCCTTGCTTCATATTCTTCGCCAAACTCACCGGCTCCAGGTCATCTATATGTCTTTGCTGGGTAAAGCCCCTACCTTATCTCAGCTCACTGGTCACCATAGCAGCACCCACACGTAGCACACGCTCCAGCAGGTATATTTCACTGGTCATCCCCAAAGCCTATTCCTACCTTTGGCCGCCTTTCCTTCCAGTTCTCTGCTACCAATGACTGGAACGAATTGCAAAAATCACTAAAGCTGGAGACTCATATCTCCCTCACTAACTTTAAACATCAGCTGTCAGAGCATCTCACAGATCATTGCACCTGTACATAGCCCATCTGTAAATAGCCCATCCAACTACCTCATCCCCATACTGTTATTTATTTTTTTGCTCCTTTGCACCCCAGTATCTCTACTTGCACATTCATCTTCTGCACATCTATCACTCCAGTGTTAAATTGCTAAATTGTAATTACTTTCCCTAATCTTACCTAATTTGCACACACTGTATATAGATTTGTTCTATTGTGTTATTGACTGTACATTTGTTTATCCAATGTGTAACTCTGTGTTGTTTGTATCGCACTGCTTTGCTTTATCTTGGCCAGGTCTCAGTTGTAAATGAGAACTTGTTCTCAACTGGCCTACCTGGTTAAATAAAGGTGAAATACACTGCTCAAAAAAATAAAGGGAACACTTAAACAACACAATGTAACTCCAAGTCAATCACACTTCTGTGAAATCAAACTGTCCACTTAGGAAGCAACAATGATTGACAATAAATGTCACATGCTGTTGTGCAAATGGAATAGACAACAGGTGGAAATTATAGTCAATTAGCAAGACACCCCAATAAAGGAGTGGTTCTGCAGGTGGTGACCACAGACCACTTCTCAGTTCCTATGCTTCCTGGCTGATGTTTTGGTCACTTTTGAATGCTGGCGGTGCTTTCACTCTAGTGGTAGCATGAGACGGAGTCTACAACCCACACAAGTGGCTCAGGTAGTGCAGCTTATCCAGGATGGCACATCAATGCGAGCTGTGGCAAGAAGGTTTGCTGTGTCTGTCAGCGTAGTGTCCAGAGCATGGAGGCGCTACCAGGAGACAGGCCAGTACATCAGGAGACGTGGAGGAGGCCGTAGGAGGGCAACCACCCAGCAGCTGGACCGCTACCTCCGCCTTTGTGCAAGGAGGAGCAGGAGAAGCACTGCCAGAGCCCTGCAAAATGACCTCCAGCAGGCCACAAATGTGCATGTGTCTGCTCAAATGGTCAGAAACAGACTCCATGAGGGTGGTATGAGGGCCCGACGTCCACAGGTGGGGGTTGTGCTTACAGCCCAACACCGTGCAGGACGTTTGGCATTTGCCAGAGAACACCAAGATTGGCAAAATCGCCACTGGCGCCCTGTGCTCTTCACAGATGAAAGCAGGTTCACACTGAGCACGTGACAGACGTGACAGAGTCTGGAGACGCCGTGGAGAACGTTCTGCTGCCTGCAACATCCTCCAGCATGACCGGTTTGGCGGTGGGACAGTCATGGTGTAGGGTGGCATTTCTTTGGGGGGCCGCACAGCCCTCCGTGTGCTCGCCAGAGGTAGCCTGACTGCCATTAGGTACCGAGATGAGATCCTCAGACCCCTTGTGAGACCATATGCTGGTACGGTTGGCCCTGGGTTCCTCCTAATGCAAGACAATGCTAGCCCTCATGTGGCTGGAGTGTGTCAGCAGTTCCTGCAAGAGGAAGGCATTGATGCTATGGACTGGCCCGCCCGTTCCCCAGACCTGAATCCAATTGAGCACACCTGGGACATCATGTCTCGCTCCATCCACCAACGCCACGTTGCACCACAGACTGTCCAGGAGTTGGCGGATGCTTTAGTCCAGGTCTGGGAGGAGATCCCTCAGGAGACCATCCGCCACCTCATCAGGAGCATGCCCAGGCGTTGTAGGGAGGTCATACAGGCACGTGGAGGCCACACACACTACTGAGCCTCATTTTGACATGTTTTAAGGACATTACATCAAAGTTGGATCAGCCTGTAGTGTGGTTTTCCACTTTAATTTTGAGTGTGACTCCAAATCCAGACCTCCATGGGTTGATAAATTGGATTTCCATTGATTATTTTTGTGTGATTTTGTTGTCAGCACATTCAACTATGTAAAGAAAAAAGTATTTAATAAGATTATTTCTTTCATTCAGATCTAGGATGTGTTGTTTAAGTGTTCCCTTTATTTTTTTGAGCAATATATATATATATATATATATATATATATATATATATATATATATATATTAAAACAGTCAACCTCACCGCAAAGGAACTGGGTCATAACCAACACAGGCAAACACAATAACACAGAACACAGAGATGTATGTTTGCTTTGCGCTGGCACATTCTCATATATTTTCCCTTTCTCAGAACAAAAAGGGGGCCAGGGCTTTGCTTGGCCGTGATAGGCATGTAAAGAGAGAGAGACAATGAGAGACAATCAACTCGTGTAGTTGGGGAGCGATAAACTGAGCAAATATCAGCAGATATATAGTACAGCACGTTATGAAGCCGACATCTCAGCCCTGTTTGCAGCCGCAGGCTCTATTACACTAGCTTGACTGAATTTATAGTGACCAGCCACAGACAGAGACAGCCAGGCCATCTCTCTCTCTCTTTCTGCCCCCCCCCCCCCCCCATGCCGCATCGCTCTCGCTCCATCAATACCACTGGGAGGAGAACACAACACTAAGATATTTGTTTAATCTGTGAGCAGAAGGCCAGACATCCTCTTTTCCGAGACTATTCATTCCCAGCACCAGAGGAACAGTGGCATCCTTTTTTATCTATCTCTGCCATGATGATGATGGGGTCTGTAGTGTGGGAGTCTGGATCCGTTTGTATGGCTTCAGTCTTTTCTCATAAAACCTTTTTTGGAAGGGAAACAGCAGCTCTGATGGACGTGTCTAATAGGGTTACTTGGGTTCCACAGAGGAGCAGTACAGTAGATAAGGCCAGAGAGACGCTATTATTATAACATGGAACTACTGAACTCCACATGCAATGTGGTAGAAGCTTAGCTAACCTTTCTCTGTATATGATTAATTTGCTTGCCCATATGCCCTTTATCATATACATAGTCTATACAACATCTACAGAGGTGTTTGTTCCCATGTTGCTGTTAGTTTCAATATGTCGTTTTCTGGCAAACCCTAGTTCTCCATATGTTAGAAACAATTGGCTTGTGGTACAGCAGGGCTAGGGGAACAAGCTGCAGCTGAGCACGGTTCCCTTAATGAGGATGTGGCAGCCCTCTAATTGACACCCTTAAGATTTAAAGGTGTGCAGCGCTCATTTTGGGGGGAAAGCACACGAGGTATTGCTAGGACCGATATGATTAGCAGAGTTTAAGCTTTTGGCTAGTCCTGTTGACTTTGTTTAGTTTTCTATATTTAAAATCTGACCCTGTAGAGCTCTGAAAGAGCCAGGATTTAATAAGCCTTTTCTTATAAAAGCCTCTTTGTTTGCACTGCGCTCCTGTCTCCTGTGCCTTTACATTTAAGTCATTGCCTATGCCCGACCTCCTAGAACAGCGTTTTCCAGACCCCAAGGGGTGAACATTTACTTTTTTGCCCTAGTACTACACAACTGATTCAAAAAACTAAACATGCCACCTTTGCGGTCCCGAGGACAGAGTTTGGGAAACGCTGCCCTAGACAGTGTAAAACCCCTTGCGCTGTCACATAGCCACAATACACCCCCTGCTGTACATTCAGGAACATATGACTTTGGTGGGATTATTCACACACTCAAAATCCAGACCAGCTAATGGGGCTAGATATGATCTCTTCCTTTGTCTCGCCTCTCTCTCAGACAGTGACAACAAACTCATTATGTCTAATTCCTTCACTGATTTCAAATTACTATTATTTCCACTCGGTACGTGTTGGGGGTCTGATCACAGTTAATTATGTAGCGTTGGATACGGGCTCTGAAACTCTAAATTCACTTTAGCCCACCCTGATACTGCATACTAGTCCAATCCCACTGGGCACAGACATCAGCTCAATATCTAGTTTTGATTTAAATTTGGTTGAGTTGCTATTCAACGTGAAATAAAGAAATCTCACCATCATTGGATTTAGGTAAAAAATATGGAATGCCCTTATGTTTTCTTTTTGCAAATCCAATCAGTTTTCCACATTGATTCAATGTCATCACATAGATTTTGGGGGTTGAAATTATGTGGAAACAACGTTTATTCAACAATTTTTTTCCGGGTGGGATAGACTAGTTATTGTATATGCAGTAACGTACAGAGGGAAGTGGTGGCAGGTGTTACTTTAAATTGGAGGACGGGCTCATTGTAATGGCTGGTATGGAATAAATGGAAAGGTATCAAACATATGGTTTCCATGTGTTTGATACCTTTCCATTAATCCATTCCAGCCATTATGAGCCTTCCTCCATTCACCAGTCTCCTGTGGCAGAGAATGACGTCTCAAGGAAGCAGTTTTTCTAAAGGTACACAAGAGCCTCTGTATATCTTGGCCAGTCATTTCAGTTAAGCACATCTGTTCTTTACGGTAGTGTTTAATCAACACCAATATTTACAGTTCTGAAAGCCTGACTGTCTGTTTTCTGCTGTTGCCGCTATCATTATCCATTTAGCTCCTTCACTCCTGTGACGCATGGCTCTTCTCTCTGCTGAGGAAAAACAAACTCTCTCTCACTGTTAATCTACAATCCCTCCCAACATAGAATTAAAATTGATAGAAAGGACTAGAATTGATCAGCGTTCCCTGGTGGTTGTAACATCCGTCTATTTCAAATGTTCAAGAATCAATGCTTAATTGCCAAGGTAATTGCTATTGTTCTCCTATGGGGACAGCCAAAGAACCCTTTTAGGTTCTAGATTGTGTATTTTGGAATTCTACGGCTCTATGATTGAATTATTAGCCTTATGTGACATCATCCATTCAACAAAGAAGGGAACAGGCAGTTTATACTCTTCAAAAGGGTTACAACCCGCCCTCCCTTGCCCCCGTCCGCCTCACCTCGCCCTCCATGAGTTACTGCCTGTGTGCCCTCCTGTCACCTCCACTGGCCTGTACTTTAGCGTGTGTAGGTCTAGTAGTGATGATGGATGTCCTGGCTGCTACACAGTGTATAATATTACGAGTAGCCAGCCACTCAATAGGAGGGAGGTCTCAGGTGGCCTCGGGAACACTGCATCCTGCCAACCTGGACCGCTCGCTAAAGAGTGACAGCCCTCTGGAGAGATCCTGGCCTTGGTTATACTAGGTGGGGGAAGGAGGAGGAGGAAGTCAACGGCCTGCCAGAGCTAGGCTAGCTGTCAGGGTGGGAGAGAGTATCATGTGGGAGTGTATACAGTATACAAGACAGTCCTCAGGACCCCTAGTTGTCTATCATAGAAGGGTAAACTCTGAGTTTTTGCTTTGAGGTGGCCAGTCAGAATGCCTGTGTTGGGTTGTCATATGAATGACATTAAGTATCTGTCAGAGAAGGTTATGGAGGTTTATTACAATCTGACATCACAATTATGGGAACTGACAATAACGCTCCTGACAGGTGGGATGTGATGTTCTGAACCTTTCGTTAGAGAGAGTGTCCTGGCCGATCCACATGATCCTCACTGTTCTCATCACATTCTCAGACAAGCCTTTCTCAAACAAGCCTTTCAGATTATTATGGTTACCTGATCAATCAACTGATCAACTAATATCTATTCTGGTCACTTGACCCCTCACCTGAACCCTGCAATACTTCACAAGGTTGTAAGATTGGGAAGCAGAGCCAAAGTCATAATCACCTTTCTCAATCAACTGACCTGATTTTAAACATCAAACAGATGAAAACACAGCACAGATAACAGTCTAGCATAACTCAATCGAACATCACAAACCAAGAGGGATTTGTTCCTTCACAACTTGGATGAAAAGAAAACACTTGTTTTCTCTTCTCATTGCTTAAGGCCCACCAGGGGATTCATTTGATGGGGTATTAGTTCTGTACGTTGATAAAAAGGAACACACTTCAACATCTTCCCTGCAGGAAAAATTTTAACTAACAGAAAATGTACGAGATTTACAGGCCCAATGACGGCAAAGGAACAGAACCCAATCCGTTTAAAACCCCATTTAGAGCTGTGCCTCGTGGCTAGGGCCTGGGAGACAGGGCAGTTTTCCATGGGCCTGTAAAATGCTGGGCTGACGGATGGACCTACACTCTTGGAAAAAAAGGTTCTATTTAACCTAAAATGGTTCTTTGGCTGTCCCCATAGGAGAACCCTTTTGTTTCCAGGTAGAAACCTTTTGGGTTCCATGTAAATCCCTTTCCACAGAGGGTTCTACATGCAACCCAAAAGAGTTCTACTTGGAACCATAAAGGGTTCTACCTGGAACCAAAACGGGTTCTCCTATGGGGACAGCCAAAGAACCCCTTTGGAAACCTTTTTTCCGAGAGTGTATAAACAGTGGGCTTTTATCTCTCAGAGAAGAGAGACAGGAACAAAGGAGCCAGCTGCCCGGACACATTCCCATTTCACCCCTTTAATCTTTCCTGTCATCGCCCCACCCCGGTGAGAGAACGAGAGGGCTTTCCCTCGCTTGTCCTTAGATGGCTCTGCTGGCTGTGTCTGGCTCACTGGCTGACTGTTCTAACAGGAGACAGTTCAAACAACCATCAATAGAACTACTCATTGGATTGATTTCTAGTTAAAACACATTGATGTGTTTTCCCAATAAGCCTTCATTAGGAAGCTTTCATCAAGAGCAATTAGATGAAGGTCTTTTGGGCAATTGATAAATCAACAAGAGTATCTGTATTAAAGCAAGCGTTGAGCCTATCTTATGAAATGCCTCTGTGGTTACTAAATACCACTGATATGTGCATTGTGTAAGTGTGGGAGACTATTCTGATTGTTTATGAATAAGAACTGATTAATGAATGGCTTATGACTGATGTTTCCTATTGCCTCTCTACTCATTGGTTTAACTTATGAATGTAAACGATGTCATGAATCAAACACATACCACCATCTTGTTGAGGGAGACCCAGCAGTCTGAGGGGAAGTCCTGCAGCATTGGAACCAGGAACTGTAGACAGCCATCCCAGTGACACAGCAGCAGCATCATACCAATCAGGTTGAAGATACGCATCACCGCACTGGCCAGGTCATAGGTCATATGGAAGATCTGAAACAGAGATAGAGAGACAGAGAATTAGTTCAAGCGGAGAGAAAGCATGAGAGAGAGAGAGAGAGAGAGAGTGTATGTGTGTGTGTATGTGTGCCTGTGCAAGAGAGAGAGAAGCAGAGAGAGAAAGAGAGAGAGTGAGAGAGAAAGAAAGCGAGAGACAGAATCACAGTCACGGAATTCTGTTTCATTTGAGATTTCCTGTTTAAAACCTTTTTTTCAATTTTCACCGAAAATGACATACCCAAATCTAACTGCCTGTAGCTCAGGACCTGAAGTAAGGATATGCATATTCTTGATACCATTTGAAAGGAAACACTTTGTGGAAATGTGAAATTAATATAGGAGAATATAGCATATTAGATCTGGTATAAGATAATACAAAGAACAAAATAAAGAAAAATGTATACCATCATCTTTGAAATGCAAGAGAAAGGCCATAATGTATTATTCCAGCGCAATTTAGGCGCAATTTAGGTTTTGGCCACTAGATGGCAACAGTGTATGCGCAACGTTTTAGACTGATCCAATGAGGCATTGCATTTATGTTCAAAATCTTGTATCAAGACTGCCCAAATGTTCCTAATTGGTTTATTAATAACTTTAAGTTCATAACTGTGCACTCTCCTCAAACAATAGTCTTTCACTGTATTAGCTACTGTAAATTGGACAGGGCAGTTAGATTAACAAGAATTTAAGCTTTCTGACAATATCAGGTATGTCTATGTCCTGGGAAATGTTCTTGTTACTTACAACCTCATGCTAATCACATTAGCACTCATTAGCTCAAATGTCCCGTGGTTGGGACACCGATCTGTAGAGATCCTTAAGAGTTTTTAATGCAAAATTCTAGTGATCAAGATGACAAGTCCTAGAAGCAGGATTAAATGAGAAGACTCCAGTCAGCAGTACCATGTTGCCTGCTATACCGTTGGACCATACCAAGCATGATTAATGAGAGAGGAAAGACAGCTCCCTATCAGACACAGCAGGAACATTTATTACAGTCAGGTACAACACATCAATCAGAGATGTAACACACATGACAGGAGTCTCTCACTCACTACCACACAAACACATACCAGTACACAAATCTGTAGGCACAGACACACACACACACACACACTCTCTCTCTCTGTGTGTGATGGACAGGAAACCATCAGGATTCCTGATACGTCATCTCACTTATCAAACATCTTCAGTCACAAGGTTGTCACTTTAGCCAACCAATGATCATTATTTTCACTTAAGCCCTCCATCTATTAGTACGTTGGTGTGATGGCTGAAATCATGGGGTGACCAGCTAAAATCTGTCTATGCTTCTCTAAGCCCAACTAGACAAAATTCACCAAAACATATACATCTGTATTTCTGCACAAGAAACCAAACTGACCACAAGGACAATCACCTTTCAATGACCCCTGAGGAAGTATTAAGAAAATACAAGATGGAAAACGAAATGCAGTTTAGTCAGAGTACGGTGCATTGCTAACTCAGTCACTGACTGATGACTTTGTCCTCATACAGTATCTCTGCAAGGGCTGTGATTGGACATGAATCACCAGTTGATATTTCAAAATGCCACTTTAACCTTTCAGGCCTTGTGACAGTTGATTTCTAATATGAGCTGGAAACTGACAAAATACTGCACTTCATCACATCTATTTATAAAGAGTCCAACTGCTGCTTAGAGGTCAACTCGTGATTAGTGACATGTTAACCAGCTGAGGAGGAGAGGGTCAGACACACTGTTAGATTAATTATTAATTTTGTTCTTAAAGGGGTACAAACACTTTTCTGCTAAATGACTTAAATGTAATGTAAATGTAAACACTTGTCACTGGGGTGGTACCCTGTTAGGTCATCCTTTGTACCTTTAGATATTGTAACGAGTGCGCTGAGAGTCAGGAAGCAAGAGTGAGTGTTTTAATAAATAAACACAACATAATACAAAACAAGAACCACAAACAACACACAGACATGAAACAGAAACAGAAACAATGATGCCTGGGGAAGGAACCAAAGGTAGTGACATATATAGGGAAGGTTATCATGGAAGTGATGGAGTCCAGGTGAGTCTGATGACGCACAGGTGCGCGTAATGATGGTGACAGGTGTGCGCCATAATGAGCAGCCTGGTGACCTAGAGGTCGGAGAGGGAGCTCATGTTTTTTTTCAATCCTGTGGCCTTCACCAAATGAGTCCCTAGGCAAATGTTATTATTAAAACTAAACTCTTTATAAGGCCTTATTTTGAGGCCTACTTTTACCATGATACAGTGGCCTGAAACTCATAGTTTACAAGCAGGGTTGCAAAATTCCGGTAACTTTTCCCAAATTCCCAGATTTTCCAGAAATCCTGTTAGAAGGATACTGGATTTCTTGATTATTCCTTCATATTTCCAGAAATCTTACAACTGGGATTTCTGGAAAACCTGGGAATATTGGGAAAGTTACCAGGATTTTGCAACCCTACCTGCAAGTCACGTTATACTGGCATGCAAACTGATGTGCAATTCCTTTTGGAATCCAGCCAGAGTTAGCCTTGCCAACAGCTGGAATATTTATTCACCTGCAACCTGCATTCAGAATGACTGCCAGGGTTAGGGACATTGTGAGGAGACTTCCTAAGGCATTTAAACTGGAACAATCATTTCAGTAAAGGGTAAAAAAAATCGAAATAAATTATTGGATTAATTTAGAAAAATGTTAGTTATTTATCTCTGTGATAAGATTAATCAATCAATGTAAATGCAAAAACACAGATATTTAAAAGAATTCAAAAAAATCTACCTGCAGTGGAGCATGCTGGAAAATATCATAATGGCAATGATTATGGTACTAATTGGCCTTTTATGGTACCACCACAGTGACAAAGCCATTAGTTTGTTGTAAGTGGCAAAAACATAATTGGATCTTTTGGTGGGTACAAATGGGTACAATGGGTACAAGCACCAGCTGTCAGAGCAGCTCACAGATCACTGCACCTGTACATAGCCCATCTATAATTTAGCCCAAACAACTACCGCTTCCCCTACTGTATTTATTTATTTATTTTGCTCCTTTGCGCCCCAATATTTCTATTTCTACTTTGCACTTTCTTCCACTACAAATCCACCATTCCAGTGTTTTACTTACTATATTGTATTTACTTTGCCACCATGGCCTTTTTTGCCTTTATTTCCTTATCTCACCTCATTTGCTCACATTGTATATAGACTTATTTTTCTACTGTATTATTGACTGTATGTTTGTTTTACTCCATGTGTAACTCTGTGTTGTTGTATGTGTCGAACTGCTTTGCTTTATCTTGGCCAGGTCGTAATTGTATATGAGAACTTGTTCTCAACTTGCCTACCTGGTTAAATAAAGGTGAAATAAAATAAATAAATAAAAAATATGTACCTTTCTTCAATGCTTTACCGTACAGTACCATGTGAGATCACATGTGTATCTCTGAAGGTACACCATGTGTATTTTGATCTTTGTACCCCAGGGAACAATACTGCACTCAAAGGAGATGATTGTGGACTACAGGAAAAATAGGACCGAGCACACCCCCATTCTCATCGATGGGGCTGCAGTGAAGCAGGTTGAGAGCTTCAAGTTCCTTGGTGTCCACATCACCAACAAACTAACATGGTCCAAGCACACCAAGACAATCGTGAAGAGGGCACAACAAAACCTATTCCCCCTCAGGAGACTGAAAAGATTTGGCATGGGTCCTCAGATCCTCAAAAGGTTCTACAGCTGCACCATTGAGAGCATCCTGACTGGTTGCATCACTGCCTGGTATGGCAACTGCTCTGCTTCCGACCTCAAGGCACTATAGAGGATAGTGCGAACGGCCCAGTACATCACCATCCAGGACCTATATACCAGGTGGTGTCAGAGGAAGGCCCAAATTGTCAAAGACTCCAGCCACCCTTGCCATAGACTGTTCTCTCTGCTACTGCACGAAAAGAGGTACTGGAGCACCAAGTCTAGGTCCAAGAGGCTGCTAAACAGCTTCTACCCTCAAGCCTTAAGACTCCTGAACATCTAATCAAATGGCTACCCAGACTATGTGCATTGCCCCCCCCCCCCCCTCCTCTTTTACACCGCTGCTACTCTCTGTTATCATCCATCCATGCATAGTCACTTTAATAACTCTACCTACATGTACATATTACCTCAACTAACCGGTGCCCCCGCACATTCACTCTTTACTGGTACCCCCCGTATATATAGTCTCGCTATTGTTATTTTACTGCTGCTTTTTAATTACTTGTTACTTTTATTTCTTATTCTTATCCGTATTTTTCTTAACTGCATTGTTTGGTTAGGGTCTCATAAGTAAGCATTTCACTGTAAGGTCTACTACACCTGTTGTATTTGGCGCATTTGCTAATAAAAATGTGATTTGATTTGATTTCTAAGAGTACAGTACCAGAGCCATATTAACAGTATACAGAGTTCTGCTAACTCGGTTTAAGATATAGGATCTGAACGAGCAGCATGTTGGCACCCACAGGTTCCAAGACAATTACATTCTACAGAGAATGCAGATTAGAATACTACTTTAATGGAACGTTTGGTGCCAACATGTAACTGATTGGCAAACTGTATGGCTCTGTTAGGTTCTAATTTTGAGTACATAACTCACAGACACTAGAGAAGCTTAACCAACACAGCTGTCATTCAGACAAAAAAACATTTCACACGAGCACTGATATTTAACCCTTTCTCTTAAGCTGAGTCTCCTCCTCCACAACTGAACAGCCAATGCATCTCTGTTGCTAGACAGAACCTAAGTGATATCTGTTCTTCCTCACATCATCTAACCTGACCTCTTACCCCAACGTGATCACTCCTCCCCAACTCAAGGCTGTCATGGTTATTGATACCAGACCGTGTCTCTTCTCCTTCCAGAGGATCCCTGATGGCGAACAATAACATATCCTGACATAATGTAAACGTTATATATTACCCTCTTTCCCTCAGTGACATTGTTAGTTTCTAAGACCTCCACCCGTCTCTCCTTATCAAATACATGCCACATGTAATCGCTTCCCTGCACTCAACACATTCCAAGCTTAGTTGCACAGACTACATACCTTCCTCCTGTAACCATTAACTTCTGGTGTAGACCCTCTATACCTCAGCACTCCATCAGCGACATGAATAAGTATATTTTCATATTCTCAGAACCCAACAGCTCTAATCAGCACCATGGACAGCATCAAGATTCTTACTGACCGTAAACAGACAACCGAAGGGAAGCAGTGATAGAAAACAATTTGAGGCGTATTCTCAGCATTTCTGTGTGAAAATGTAATCACTAGAAGGACTTATTCCTTGAGGCCCTCCAGTCTTCCAAACAATGTTGTTGTTTTGGTGTGTAAAACAATAAACACTCACGTAATCAATTGGACAAGTGAATAACAACAACAAAAACAACAAACCTGCTACTACCACAGAACAAAGAGTTATGTCGCCATGGCAATTCCCATTAGTAGAGAGTACAGCGTAAGTTAAGGGCACACCATTCAACCCTAAACAGTGGAGAGGGACTGTCAACACTTCCTCTCCAAACTCCACTCTATGGCCTTGTTCAAACACTCAAAGCAGGCATCCTTCTTTCATTCCATCATTCCTGTACAAACACTGAATACAAGCATTTTTCCTTCATTCCTTCTATGCCTCCTTGTTTGACGTTATGAATAAGAGCGAAAGAGTGGAGAGATCTTGAACTCAGTCATTCAACTACATACAGATCAGTGGTTATCAAAAGGAAGGATGCATTTCGGAAGTATTCAAATATGGCATCTGAGGGATAGATCTGACAGTCATTCAGGATCTGCCAACTGCTCCATCCGTCCATCTGACTGCTGTCTACTTGTCTGCCTGTCTATGCCTGTTTAACACCCACCCATCTCAGCGCTCCTCTTCCATGCATGCCAAGTATCCTCCTCTAACCATCATGCACCGCTCTGTGTGTTTGTCGCATCATGTCTTCAGAAATCCAATTATCCAAAGGTAAGGGGCGCACACAGGGCCCAGTGCATCCACCATCCACACCACTGCAAAATGCCAGCTAGCGCCCGATGCCTGGCCTGGCAATACTTTCATAAGAGAAAAGTTTGAATGATCCCATTATCCCCATCAGACCTTTTGTGACATCGATGTGAGATGAGTCTGTCTATCCCTGTTCTTATGTGTCTGTCTATCCCTGTTCTCTCCCCTCTGCACAGGCCATACAAACGCTCCACACCGCGTGGCCGCAGCCACTCTAACCTGGTGGTCCCAGCGCGCACGACCCACGTGGAGTTCCAGATCTCCGGCAGCCTCTGGAACTGCCGGTCTGCGGCCAACAAGGCTGAGTTCATCTCAGCCTATGCTACCCTCCAGTCCCTCGACTTCCTGGCGCTGACGGAAACATGGATTACCACAGATAACACTGCTACTCCTACTGCTCTATCCTCGAATGCCCACGTGTTCTCGCATACCCCTAGAGCATCGAGCCAGCGGGGTGGTGGCACTGGAATCCTCATCTCTCCCAAGTGGACATTCTCTCTTTCTCCCCTGACCCATCTGTCTATCTCCTCATTTGAATTCCATGCTGTCACAGTTACCAGCCCTTTCAAGCTTAACATCCTTATCATTTATCGCCCTCCAGGTTCCCTTGGAGAGTTCATCAATGAGCTTGACGCCTTGATAAGTTCCTTTCCTGAGGATGGCTCACCTCTCACAGTTCTGGGTGACTTTAACCTCCCCACGTCTACCTTTGACTCATTCCTCTCACCTTCCCCCCCTACTCACAAGGCAGGCAATACGCTTGACCTCATCTTTACTAGATGCTGTTCTTCCACTAATCTCATTGCAACTCCCCTCCAAGTCTCTGACCACTACCTTGTATCCTTTTCCCTCTCGCTCTCATCCAACACTTCTCACTCTGCCCCTACTCGGATGGTATTGCGCCGTCCCAACCTTCGCTCTCTCTCTCCCGCTACTCTCTCCTCTTCCATCCTATCATCTCTTCCCTCTGCTCAAACCTTCTCCAACCTATCTCCTGATTCTGCCTCCTCAACCCTCCTCTCCTCCCTCTCTGCATCCTTTGATTTTCTCTGTCCCCTATCCTCCAGGCCGGCTCGGTCCTCCCCTCCTGCTCCGTGGCTCGACGACTCACTGCGAGCTCACAGAACAGGGCTCCGGGCAGCCGAGCGGAAATGGAGGAAAACTCGCCTCCCTGCGGACCTGGCATCCTTTCACTCCCTCCTCTCTACATTTTCCTCTTCTGTCTCTGCTGCTAAAGCCACTTTCTACCACTCTAAATTCCAAGCATCTGCCTCTAACCCTAGGAAGCTCTTTGCTACCTTCTCCTCCCTCCTGAATCCTTCTCCCCCTCCCCCCCCCTCCTCCCTCTCTGCGGATGACTTCGTCAACCATTTTGAAAAGAAGGTTGACGACATCCGATCCTCGTTTGCTAAGTCAAACGACACCGCTGGTCCTGCTCACACTGCCCTACCCTGTGCTTTGACCTCTTTCTCCCCTCTCTCTCCAGATGAAATCTCGCGTCTTGTGACGGCCGGCCGCCCAACAACCTGCCCACTTGACCCTATCCCCACCTCTCTTCTCCAGACCATTTCCGGAGACCTTCTCCCCTACCTCACCTCGCTCATCAACTCATCCTTGACCGCTGGCTACATCCCTTCCGTCTTCAAGAGAGCGAGAGTTGCACCCCTTCTGAAAAAACCTACACTCGATCCCTCTGATGTCAACAACTACAGACCAGTATCCCTTCTTTCTTTTCTCTCCAAAACTCTTGAACGTGCCGTCCTTGGCCAGCTCTCTTGCTATCTCTTTCAGAATGACCTTCTTGATCCTAATCAATCAGGTTTCAAGACTGGGCATTCAACTGAGACTGCTCTTCTCTGTGTCACGGAGGCTCTCCGCACGCTATAGCTAACTCTCTCTCCTCTGCTCTCATCCTTCTAGACCTATCTACTGCCTTTGATACTGTGAACCATCAGATCCTCCTCTCCACCCTCTCCGAGCTAGGCATCTCCGGCGCGGCCCACGCTTGGATTGCGTCCTACCTGACAGGTCGCTCCTACCAGGTGGCGTGGCGAGAATCTGTCTCCGCACCACATGCTCTCACCACTGGTGTCCCCCAGGGCTCTGTTCTAGGCCCTCTCCTATTCTCGCTATACACCAAGTCTCTTGGCTCTGTCATATCCTCACATGGTCTCTCCTATCATTGCTATGCAGACGACACACAATTAATCTTCTCCTTTCCCCCTTCTGACAACCAGGTGGCGAATCGCATCTCTGCATGTCTGGCAGACATATCAGTGTGGATGAATGATCACCACCTCAAGCTGAACCTCGGCAAGACGGAGCTGCTCTTCCTCCCGGGGAAGGACTGCCCGTTCCATGATCTCGCCATCACGGTTGACAACTCCCTTGTGTCCTCCTCCCAGAGTGCTAAGAGCCTCGGCGTGACCCTGGACAACACCCTGTCGTTCTCCACTAACATCAAGGCGGTGACCCGATCCTGTAGGTTCATGCTCCACAACATTCGCAGAGTACGACCCTGCCTCACACAGGAAGCGGCACAGGTCCTAATCCAGGCACTTGTCATCTCCCGCCTGGATTACTGCAACTCGCTGTTGGCTGGGCTCCCTGCCTGTGCCACTAAACCCCTACAACTCATCCAGAACGCCGCAGCCCGTCTGGTGTTCAACCTTCCCACGTTCTCTCACATCACCCCGCTCCTCCGCTCTCTCCACTGGCTTCCAGTTGAAGTTCGCATCCGCTACAAGACCATGGTGCTTGCCTACGGAGCTGTGAGGGGAACGGCACCTCCGTACCTTCAGGCTCTGATCAGGCCCTACACCCAAACAAGGGCACTGCGTTCATCCACCTCTGGCCTGCTCGCCTCCCTACCTCTGAGGAAGCACAGTTCCCGCTCAGCCCAGTCAACACTGTTCGCTGCTCTGGCACCCCAATGGTGGAACAAGCTCCCTCACGACGCCAGGACAGCGGAGTCAATCACCACCTTCCGGAGACACCTGAAACCCCACCTCTTTAAGGAATACCTAGGATAGGATAAAGTAATCCTTCTAACCCCCCCCCCCCCTTAAAAGATTTAGATGCACTATTGTAAAGTGGTTGTTCCACTGGATATTATAAGGTGAATGCACCAATTTGTAAGTCGCTCTGGATAAGAGCGTCTGCTAAATGTCTTAAATGTAAATGTAAATGTAATGAGGGATTGATAGACGGACCAAGGCCCCTCCAAGAGAACACAGTAGCGGGGGAAAAATGAATAGAGCAGAGGTATATTAGGCTACCTGCCGCAGGGAGGTTAAAGCGTTGGACTTGTAACCGAAAGGTTGCAAGATCGAATCCCTGAGCTGACAAGGTAATAAACTGTCGTTCTGCCCCTGAACAAGGCAGTTAGCCCACTGTTCCTAGGCCGTCATTGAAAATAAGAATTTGTTCTTAACTGACTTGCATAGTTAAATAAAGGTAAAATAAAAAAATCTAAAAATATTGTAGATGAATGAATAACTAGTAATGGCCAAAGGACAAACCAACCAATCAAGTACCATCCGAAGCTAACAAAGAGACAGAAAATGAATGGTGACACAATTAAAGGCTAACCTACGAGGAACGCTAGCCTAACTGAATTATAATAATAACAATTAGCCAGATATATAATCATAGTGAGCACCCCCTCCAGTGTGCCATATTACCACACCACCTGCTCCTCCTCGGCTTCTTCATTTATTAACTGTGTTTGCCTCTTTTAAAATGTTTCTTATCAAGATGAGCAGACGCCTTCTGGGAGTCGCGGGTCAAACGGGGAGACAGCGACGGCACTGATGGTGATTAGGATGCAAAGTGTGTTTTAAAGTTTAAACCCTCCTGCCAACAACAACACACAGGTCGAGAACAGCAAAGTAAACCTCCTGGCCCTCGATAAATGACTAGGAACAAACACAGGCAGGGCTGGGTCCAGACTGAACGTCTGTTTCACAGCTTATTGGTTGTCAGCCAACAACTAAAGTTCTTAGATGGAACTCGGTGACCTGACAGCACTTAGACCAAAGTCTGCTTTGATATTAATCTATAAAGAAGTCCAAATGGATGGGTGGCCAAGAGGTCCTGGGTACAGAACAGTGCAGTGTGCCTGTCAAATATTTAATGCTTGGCAGAGCATTCTATGATTTTCCACCTAGACAACTTGTCTGGACAACCTGTCACACTATTCACTACCCCTCACTACCCAATTCCCTATCTCTCACTACCCATCTCACTACCCTCAATTCACTACCCCTCACTACCCAATTCACTACCACTCAATATCAAACTTACTACCCACAATTCACTAACCATCACTACCCAAAATCACTGCCTAAAATTCACTACCCACTTTCATTACTATCATCAGCATTAGCACGATCCTGGCTCTTAGACTACTTCCTCCGTGACAATAGCCACTTGTCCTCTTTAGCCTGGCCATCTAGTGACTACCCTGAATCCATCGGTCACGTAGGGATGTTAGCCTACTTTCTCCCAAGGGTAACTACACATTAGTAGTGGATGAGGTAAGTTGACCACTGTACAATGTAAAAGCACTTTACATCTAGAGTAAAGCACTTTAAGACCTACAGTGGAAAGTGTGGTAAAAAAAATTCTAATCCAATCCATTATCATTATTGGCATGGGAAATTGCGTGATGCTGCTGTCCCACCTCCCTACTGTACCTTCTCTCTGACAATACGTGTACTTGTCTAGCATTGCCATGTAGCTTTCTAGCATAGTTATCTATGGTGACTATCCTAAACCATGTATTATGTAGCCACGATGCTGTGAGTGGGTACTACACATTAGTAGTGGATGAGATGAGTTTCCATCTTACAAGCTCCAGGAGAATGGT
Organism: Salmo salar; assembly: GCF_965601325.2. Lineage (NCBI taxonomy): Eukaryota > Metazoa > Chordata > Actinopteri > Salmoniformes > Salmonidae > Salmo > Salmo salar. Next base: position 41,126,600 of record NC_138293.1, read on the forward strand.
GCTATGTGTATACTATAGTTATCATCCTTTCTCCTATCATCAGGACAATAAATAGTTGATGAGGCTAGTTTGAGTTCCCCCCCTTACAAGTCCTTCGAGAACTATTGTGAAAAGTGACGAATAGACGCAATCCATTATGATAATTATTATAGGCCATGAAGCATTTCGGGGGGCTGTGTGGAGTGTTGTCCTACCTCTTCCCACTGGTGGATGTAGCGGATGAGCCGGGACAACCTCAGCAGCCTCAGTAGGCTAAGAATCTTAGTGAATCGTACGATCCTCAGGGCCCTGGCCGTCTTATACATCTCAGAGTCGATCCCCTTCTCCACGATCAGGAAGATATAATCCACGGGGATTGAGGAGACAAAGTCCACGATGAACCAGGTCTTCAGGTACGTCTTCTTGATGGTTTTGGGGTCCAGGATGATGTCGGAGTTGTCCTCGATAATGATGCCTGTGCGGAAGTTGAGGACCAGGTCCATGAGGAAGAAGGTGTCGGAGATGACGTTAAAGATGATCCAAGGGGTGGTTGTCCCGTCGTTGAAGAAGGTGATGCCCACCGGGATGATGATCAGGTTACCCACCATGAAGAGAAGCATTGTGAAATCCCAGTAGAACCTGGAGAAAGAGAAAGGGAGCGAGAGAGCGAGAGGGGAGAGTTTGGGTGTGTGTGCGTGCGTGTGCGTGTGTGTGTGAGGGAGTGAGTGGATTTGTGTGTGGATGAGGGAAAGGTAAAAGCGAGAGGGAGAGGTGGAGGAAAAGGATAGAATAGAGGACAAACGCAGAGTGATAGAGGCAAGAGAGGGAAATGGACAGGCACTGGAGACTTTCTAACAAAAACTGGTGAGTGTGTAAGCAAACTACAAAGACCTACAATATGTTAGTCTGAAGGGTTATGTTAAGCTAATTAATATTGATTTGCATTTTACATTTTAGTCATTTAGCAGACACTTTTATCCAAAGTGACTAACAGTTAGTGCATTCGTCTTAAGATTAGACAACCACATATCACAGTCACAGTAAGTACATTCTTCCTGAATAAAGTAGTTACCAGCAAAGTCAGTGTTAGTAGGAAAAGACAAATGCAATATTATTTTATTTATGTTTTTATAGGGTGGGGGATAAGACTGAGATGTCTTATTTCAGATACTCTTTGAAGAGGTAGGGTTTCAGTTGTTTTTGGAAGATGGGCAGGGACTCTGCTGTCCTAGCTTCAGGGGGACGCTCGTTCCACCACTGGGGTGTCAGGACAGAGAAGAGCTTTGACTGGGCTGAGCGGGAGCTGACCCTCAGTGGGGGTGGGACGGCCAAGAGACCAGAGGTGGCAGAACGGAGTACTCAGGTTGGGGTACAGGATTTAACCTGTTTGGGATAGGGGGCAGTATTTTCACGTCCGGATAAAAAACGTACCCGATTTAATCTGGTTACTACTCCTGCCCAGAAACTAGAATATGCATATAATTAGTAGATTTGGATAGAAAACACTCTAAAGTTTCTAAAACTGTTTGAATGGTGTCTGTGAGTATAACAGAACTCATATGGCAGGCCAAAACCTGAGAAGATTCTATACAGGAAGTGCCCTGTCTGACCATTTGTTCTCCTTCTAGGGCATCTCTATCAAAAATACAGCATCTCTGCTGTAACATGACATTTTCTAAGGCTTTCATTGGCTCTCAGAAGGCGCCAGAAAGTGGAATGAGAGCTCTCCAGTCTCTGGGCGAAAAACAGCAGGGGTTTTTGTGAGTGGTCCTTGGAATATTATCGCTATTTTACGAGAAAAATAGCATAAAAATGTATTTTAAACAGCGTTTGACATGCTTCAAAGTACGGTAATGGAATATTTGGTCATTTTTTGTCACGAAATGCGCCGGCGCGTCACCCTTCGGATAGTGACTTGAACGCACGAACAAAACGGAGCTATTTCGATATAACTATGGATTATTTCGAACCAAAACAATATTTGTTGTTGAAGTAGAAGTCCTGGGAGTGCATTCTGATGAAGAACAGCAAAGGTAATCCAATTTTTCTTATAGTAAATCTGAGTTTGGTGAGGGCCAAACTTGGTGGGTGTCAAATTAGCTAGCCATGATGGCCGGGCTATCTACTCAGAATATTGTAAAATGTGCTTTCACCGAAAAACTATTTTAAAATCGGACACCGCGATTGCATAGAGGAGTTCTGTATCTATAATTCTTAAAATAATTGTTATGCTTTTTGTGAACGTTTATCGTGAGTAATTTAGTAAATTCACCGGAAGTTTTCGGTGGGTATGCTGGTTCTGAACGTCACATGCTAATGTAAAAAGCTGGTTTTTGATATAAATATGAACTTGATTGAACAAAACATGCATGTATTGTATAACATAATGTCCTAGGAGTGTCATCTGATGAAGATCATCAAAGGTTAGTGCTGCATTTAGCTGTGGTTTTGGTTTTTGTGACATATATGCTTGCTTGAAAAATGGCTGTGTGATTATTTTTGGGAGGGTACTCTCCTGACATAATCTAATGTTTTGCTTTCATTGTAAAGCCTTTTTGAAATCGGACAATGTGGTTAGATAAAGGAGAGTCTTGTCTTTAAAATGGTGTAAAATAGTCATATGTTTGAAAAATTGAAGTTTTTGCATTTTTTAGGTATTTGTAATTCGCACCACGCTATACCATTGGATATTGGTGAGGCGTTCCGCTAGCGTAACGTCTGTCCCTAAAGCGTAACCTGAAGGAATATGAAAATTAATGATTGATGAATGAGAATGAGCATTATTGTTGTAAATCATTGTTTTAGTACACCTCCAATGTAGAAAATGCATTATATGTACAGAAGTAAACTCGGCGAAAAAAGAAATGTCCCTTTTTCAGGACCCTATCTTACAAAGATAATTTGTAAAAATCCAAATAACTTCACAGATCTTCATTGTAAAGGGTTTAAAAAATGTTTCCCATGCTTGTTCAATGAACCATGAACATTTAATGAACATGCACCTGTGGAACGGTCGTTAAGACACTAACAGCTTACAGACGGTAGGCAATTAAGGTCACAGTTATGAAAACTTAGGACACTAAAGAGGCCTTTCTACTGACTCTGAAAAACACTAAAAGAAAGATGCCCAGGGTCCCTGCTCATCTGCGTGAACGTGCCTTAGGCATGCTGCAAGGAGGCATGAGGACTGCAGATGTGATCAAGGCAATAAATTGCAATGTCCGTACCGTGAGACGCCTAAAACAGCGCTACAGGGAGACAGGACAGACAGCTGATCATCCTCGCAGTGGCAGACCACGTGTAACAACACCTGCACAGGATAGGTACATCCGAACATCACACCTGCGGGACAGGTATAGGATGGCAGCAACAACTGCCCGAGTTACACGAGGAACGCACAATCCCTCCATCAGTGCTCAGACTGTCCGCAATAGGCTGAAAGAGGCTGGACTGAGGGCTTGTAGGCCTGTTGTAAGGCAGGTCCTCACCAGACATCACTGGCAACAACGCCGCCTATGGGCACAAACCCACCGTTGCTGGACCAGACAGGACTGGCAAAAAATGCTCTTCACTGATGAGTCGTGGTTTTGTCTCACCAGGGGTGATGGTCAGATTCGCGTTTATCGTCAAAGGAATGAGCGTTACACCGAGGCCTGTACTCTGGAGCTGGATCGATTTGGAGGTGGAGTGTACGTCATGGTCTGGGGCGGTGTGTCACAGCATCATCGGACTGAGCTTGTCGTCATTACAGGCAATCTCAACGCTGTGCGATACAGGGAAGACATCCTCCTCCCTCATGTGGTACCCTTCCTGCAGGCTCATCCTGACATGACCATCCAGCATGACAATGCCACCAGCCATAGTGCTCGTTCTGTGCGTGATTTCCTGCAAGACAGGAATGTCAGTGTTCTGCCATGGCCAGCAAAGAGCACGGATCTCAATCCCATTGAGCACGTCTGGGACCTGTTGGATCGGAGGGTGAGGGCTAGGGCCATTCCTGTCAGAAATGTCTGGGAACTTGCAGGTGCCTTGGTGGAAGAGTGGAGTAACATCTCACAGCAAGAACTGGCAAATCTGGTGCAGTCCACAAGGAGGAGATGCACTGCAGTGCTTAATGCAGCTGGTGGACACACCAGATACTGACTGTTACTTTTGATTTTGACCACCCCTTTGTTCAGGGACACATTATTTCATTTCTGTTAGTCACATGTCTGTGGAACTTGTTCAGTTTATGTCTCAGTTGTTGAATCTTGTTATGTTCATACAAATACTTACACATGTTAAGTTTGCTGAAAATAAACGCAGTTGACAGTGAGGACGTTTCTTTTTTTGCTGAGTTTATGTGGACACCACTTCAAATGAGTAGATTCCGCTATTTCAGCCACACCCGTTGCTGACAGGTGTATAAAATAGAGCTCACCGCCATGCAATCTCCATAGAGAAACATTGGCAGTAGAATGGCTGTACTGAAGAGCTCAGTGACATTCAACTTGGCACCGTCATAGGATGCCACCTTTCCAACAAGTCAGTTCGTCAAATTTCTGCCCTGCTAGAGCTGCTCAACTGTAAGTGCTGTTATTGTGACGTGGAAACGTCTAGGAGCAACAACGGCTCATCCACAAAGTGGTAGGCCACACACGCTTACAGAACAGGACCGCCGAGTGCTGAAGCGCATAAAAATTGTCTGTCCTCAGTTGCAACACTCACTACTGAGTTCCAAACTGCCTCTGGAAGCAACGTTAGCACAATAACTGTGCAGCGGGAACTTCATGAAATGGGTTTACATGGCTGAGCAGCCGCACACAAGCTTAAGATCCCCATGCGCAATGCCAAGCGTCGGCTGGAGTGTTGTAAAGCTCGCTGCCAATGGACTCTGGAGCAGTGGAAACACGTTCTCTGGAGTGATGAATCACGCTTCACCATCTGGCAGTCCGACAGACGAATCTGGGTTTGGCGGATGCCAGGAGAACGCTATCTGCCCAAATGCATAGTGCCAACTATAAAGTTTGGTGGAGGAGGAATAATAGTCTGGGGCTGTTTTTCATGGTTCTGGATAAGTCCCTTAGTTCCAGTGAAGGGAAATATTAACACTATAGCATACAATAACATTCTAGACAATTCTGTAATTCCAACTTTGTGGCAACAGTTTGGGGAAGGCCCTTTCCTGTTTCAGCATGACAATGCCCTCGTGCACTAAGCAAGGTCCATACAGAAATGGTTTGTTGAGATCGGTGTGGAAGAACTTGACTGGCCTGCACAGAGACCTGACCTCAACCTCATCAAACACCTTTGGGATGAATTGGAACGCCGACCTTGAGCAAGGCCTAATCGGCCCACATCAATGCCCGACCTCACTAATGCTCTTATGGCTGAATGGAAGTAAGTCCCCGCAGAAATGTTCCAACATCTAGTGGACTGCTTTCCTAGAAGAGTGGAGGCTGTTATAGCAGGAAAGAGGGGACCAACTCTATATTATTGCCCATGACATTGGAATGAGATGTTCGATGAGCAGGTGTCCACATACTTTTGGTCATGTAGTGTATGTTTTTGCGTTTTATTATTGTAGTAAACATAGGCCTGTGTTGTTTTTCTTATCAACAACAACAGTAGCAGCATATGCCTTAATTGCATGTTTATGCATATTTGTATAAACTGCATGGGAAAATAAAATAGCTTAAGTGAAATGGTACTAGTATTGTAGTCAAACTAATTCAGTAAAATCCAATGAGCCGAGGCTTAAAGAGCAGGTTACACGGTTGGGTGCTGCTGCTGATGACAGTCAGAAGTACAGGGCTAGTATGCTTGTGTTCATTGATAAGAGTGTTCATGGCCGGGCAGTCAGAGCGGGCTCGCTGCAGGTGCAACGCTGAGTCATTACACTGCGACTGACGCACTAGGTCTTAACCGTGTACCTAGAGATAGTGAACACAGCTCCACAGTTTACACCACAACAATATCATATTTGATTAACCCTGTAAGTGACGCTATTTGTGAGAACTATGGGCATGCCTACTCCTATAAGAGACTTGTAATTTTGGTGTTGTATAACTCTCTTCGAGAGTCAAATTCCTTCAAATTATATACGTATCAATAAAGTATTGTACTGAATCAACATTATTTGATCAGATTCGTGAACATGAGTTGAGCAGAAACAGCGCGATGTGTGAATCGAAAGAAGCTAAAAGTAGCTGCCAGCTCCATTCTTGGTTAAGCGGGATCTGTCCACTCGCGAGTGGTGCTGAAACGAGGGAAGTAAGCGCCCATGTGTCTATCACGAACTTCAGTGGCACAAAGATGCAATTCCATGACCCTGTATACAATGGTCCCATTTCGTGAAAATCAAGCATTTCATAATCAACATGATCCTCTCAAAGGCGAGAGGACCCACATATGTATGTCAATTCTCCTTATCGCTGATAAAACCGTGATAAAAGGGAAAGCGAACCCGTCATTATTAAAATGCTTGATCCGGGGAGTCATAGAGGCGGATATGTCTCGAGTGAGCATGCTTAAGGTTTTAGCACACTTGGCTCAAGGTGACATTCCATTACTGAGTCCATCACACACCCCGGCAGTCCTGTCAGTCAAGGACCTAGCTCACAGCCGGCCACGACGCTAACATCTGTTCGAAACAAACCATATTTTAATCTAGCCCCACGGTAAATAGCCTAGTAATTGGCGTGATTTAATAATGTTGGGTTAAGATTAGCATATTGTTCTGAATGAGATCGATGCGAGGCTTGGTTGGTTATCCCAGACATTCAACAGAGGGCTGTTGTTTACAACCTTGAAAGGGCACGATATCATCGCTATTCATAAAGCCTATACCTTGCCAAAAAGCTTTGCTCTCAGGTTGTCTTTGAAATATACCAAAAAGCAGGTGTTAAAAAACCTGTCTTTGTCAATGGCCTATTGTTTAATGAAAATCACTACATAGATGTGTTCTATTCAATAAAATGTAATCGAAATGTATAGGCTAAAATATCAGCCAGAACAGGTGGGCCAAAATGGGTTATTATGTCTGGTTTATAACAACTAATGACAATAGACTGTGTTGCACAATGCACATTGACAATAGGCATTCTACTTCTGGGCCCCTGGACTCTCATTATAACTTGTTGATGGTGCTATGGTGCCAAACAAAGGCCCTCCATGACAATGCCAACATGCACACTCATAGATACCAACCGCAGCACTTAACCCTTACCTGAAATCACTGTAGGGGTGGATAATCCAATTGCCTGCTGATTTAACCCGCTCTTGCTCCCTCTCCACCGCCTTTTGACTCCCATACATACGTAAGGAGAATTTGTTAACTCCAGGTTGGAGCATGGCACTGAATTGTCGCTGCATGAAGGTGCTTCCGCCGGGCTCGGCATCCTCGGTCTGGATCTGGGGTCCCTCCTCGGGCTTCTGGAAGGTGACAGAATTCCTGGGCTGCTGGGTCGTCTGGGTCTGGGTCGAGCCGTGCAGTGATGAGGAGGCTTTCCTGCTCGGCGCGTTGGAGAAGGACACCCTGGAGTCTTTTTTCTCGGGGATGCCGGTGGAAACCGGGGTGATGCCGGGGTTTGCGCCCACTTCCCCGTGGCCCTGCGTGATGGAGCTTGTCATTGAGCCATCCATGCTGGCCCTGGCTGAGTTACAGGCACCACGCCTAAGGGTCCCTCCGTCTTCGGCCCTCCCCGCCCCGGCAGTCTTGTTGGAGATGATCGAGCGCAGGCTCCCGGTCCCGGAGTCCCTCCTGCATTCTCCGTTTTTGTTGCATTTCATTCTTGAAATTGGAGCGGTGCTGTTGCAACCATCACCTGCTGCCGCGTTTAAAACCTCTAGGTTGACGGCTGCTCCAGACGCCTCCGCCCCTGCCACTCTGTTGGTCTCGCCGCGCCCGGCATTATCTCCCAGACACGTTGTGGTATCAATCGCTTTGGATGCTACAGTGGGCTCAGTGGCAGCAGGCGCGTCCTCCGCTTGCGGTAGGCTGGGCTCGTTGTTTGTAGAGTTATTTCTGGTAGCCATGGCCGCGGCTCCCCCTCCTGGCGTAAAGTTCTTCATTCTGATACTCCCTCCTCCACCTCCACCACCACCGCTACTGCTGCTCCCCCCGGCTCGGCGCAGCCGCGGATGCTGAAACTTGGACTCCTCCTCACCATCCTCCGCCTCGTCCATGACGGCGTTGCTGGCCATGCCGAGCTGCTTCACACTTGGGGCGCTCTGGCTGGCAGCAGCAGCAGCGGGGACAGGGTCAACATTGCTGCTCCTACAATTGGACGCGGCAGCTTTGGGCGCGCTGATGTGGCTACATCCGCTTACGCCCGCAGCCTTCTTTTTCATGGTCGCCTTCTTGTCCATGGGCATGTCAAATTGTGCCTCCATTTATCTTTAGAGAAAACCATATCAGGAACAGAGGAGAGGGGGAGAGAGATAGTGGAGAGAGAAAGGAGAGAGAGGGAGGGTGGACGTGACTTCTTTGCAAACTTTACAAGAGCAGGTATCTGTGGCTGTGCTCACTTTCAGAGATCATGTAAGCATCGCTTCAAGATAGTTTCTCTTTTATCACATCTAATACAACTTTGATGGCAGTTGCTCTGGGATTAAGTCACATTCGACAAAATATACTGTAAACCTGCAATGAAATTCTAATCAATCAAACTCCCCAAATATTCAACAAGCTTTCAGCTAAAATCATAATGTGGTCCTTTAGGGTCAATGACTCACAGCATTCAAAAGCTATATTAAAACGTCATAATTAACCAATGATATATATTTTTTTAAAGGGTGTTTTCAATGACAAGTTGTCAAACAGGGGTGTAGCGCCCTCTAGTGTCCATACAGGTGGAATACAATGAAAGAGACCTCAAAGTGATACTAGTATTTTTCCTTTACCTCAACTCATCTGCACTGATGAGATGGTGAACTCCCACAGTAACAGCAACTTCCCAATGGGCATCCATCACTTTCACCTATCGCATGTTTCCATATCAGGTCATGGAAATCAAGAGATAAGGGGAGGAGGCCGCAACTATCGAAATGCACCCTTTATAAGCATGTCCTTGAATCTAAATATTTGGGTTTTCATTAAAGATTATCTTCAAAGATACAGCTTTCATCTTACACCAAGCTTTCCGAGAAGTGGGGTACAGTCACCCAGACCTTAGATTAGGATATCAGTTAACAGATACATAATGTTCGCAGGCACCAAGTGATTCTTTCTGGTAGGGTTACATTCTATCTTCAGTTATGGTCCTGTTGATGTTACCACCATCAACAGGACCATATAACTTATTGTAAACACATTATTATTTCAGGACTACTTTACAATACAGAAACAATGTTCAATCGATCTCAAATTGTATCCAAGCATTTACAACCCGGTGAGCTGAGCACGTATTGCATTTTAATCAATCATACAGTGATCAAACCAGAGCAGCAGTAGGATACTAAGGAACAGCTCTGAAAAAGGACCCCAACTCCTGATCTGATATAAGACAAGGACGCCTTTGAGGGAGATCAATGTTAGGGAAAAAGTGGCCAGCATTTCTTTATTGCCAAGTCTGCTATATCCAGAGCCATGTATTTAAAGTGTTGGGACCATAGAAATAGAAGCAATAGAACAGGCATCCCCATTCAAGTCAATGATGGCATAATGGGTGGACTGGCGGCCATTGCGAGTGTACACATAGGAGCAAAGCAGTAACTAAAATCAGGAACTAAAAGCAAGAAGTGTACCCATCAATATGTGCTGGGATTTTTGATTCAACTCAACTCATCCAGGCTGTATCACAACCGGCCGTGATTGGGAGTCCCATAGGGCGGCGCACAGTTGGCCTAGCGTCGCCCGGGTTTGGCAGGTGTAGGCCGTCATTGTAAATAAGAATTTGTTCTTAACTCACTTGCCTAGTTAAATAAAGGTAAAAAATGTAAATAAAAATAAAATAACTGACCAGAGGCCTAAATGGAATGATATCAAACACATTTACATTCCATTAATTCCATTCCAGCCATTACAAGGAGCTCATCCTCCTATAGCTCCTCCCACAAGCTTGCAACTGCAATAACAAAAATTACATTCCTTTGCATGATCCATCAGTTTACATATATTGGAATGACCAGAGGAGGCCGATGGAAGGGGCTATAGGATATTCGATTCTATTTCGATGGTTGGGACATTGAGTTTACATTACCATAGAAATTACTGCATCACAATCACAAAACTCACAGCCATTGTGAGTTTACCATTCAAATTGCCAGGGTTAGAGGTTCCAAGCTTGTTCTATTCATTTTATTTCTATGGAAGAGAGATTGACACTACAACGTTCAGTTTGCAGCCATGTTAGCACGCCATTAACACTACATGGGGAATAGCTATATATATTTAAAACAAATGCTATGTAACTGAATATCTAGAATTAGAACAATATAAACAATTCTAAAAGTTGGCCAAACTCTCTAAATATATGGTCTTGGGATGTCCCTACCCCATTGAAGTTTAAATGCAAAATGGTTAAGGTAAGAGCTAAGGTTAGGAAAAAGGTTATGGTTAAGGTAAGGGTAGGGTTAAGGATCCCGGATAGCACGAACCCTAAATATATGACTATGGCTATATCCACTGTCCAGATGGACGGGACGTTCCGTATGGTTTTTGCAGCTGGCGCAAAAGTGGGTCATTTAGCGAATGATGTTCATTATATTTGTCTGTAAGTTAGGTATGACTAAATATTGTTTCCACACTTAGGAACGTAATCAGAACCTTATATTATTCATTTTGGTTAACCCCTGGCATAGTCAGCCAGATACCGTGAAAGACAGCTGTCACTCTCAAGTGCTCGCGCGGTGGCTACCTAGAGTTACGTTAACTTTTATCTCTTGCGTGTCGTGGACCTTTTGGTTATGGATCCCTTCAACAGTTTAGAGCCTGTGATATCTGTTCCTGTTGGCTTAAAGAGGAACTCTTCTAAAAAAGCGAATGAACAGGAGAGAGACAAGATCTAGCTATACTGGCGGCAAACAACGAGCTGTGTCACTCAAGAATCAATCCATCCTTGACCAGCAAATTAATTGTGACAGACTTTCAATGTTCTTATTATTCCTAAAATCCTTCCCTAAAGTGTAGGCTATATGATCAAACTCAAAAAACCTCCCTTGATTTATCCATCAAAAAACTGTAAAACCCCCATTAATAAAAATGAAAAAAGTTGTTTAAAAAGTCCTGAAAAAACACACACATTGTATTAACTGTTCCCTCTGGATACAATAAATCAGCTTGGTGATATTTGCACAATATAGTTGATTATTTTAATATTTATTTAAGTATAGCTACTTTATTACAAGTAACGTTTAAAACCCAATCAGGATACTATTGTTTTGTTGTTTGGGGTGGATATATGACGTTTTGCCCCAAAAACGTGATTATTTGTCTCTCTAAAATAAAATAACCTTGCAATATATTTCAAACAAAATCATGTCTGTCTTTCCACTAGCCTATGTCATGGTAAGATGGAAAAATAATAGCTCTATCTGTCATGTCCTGACCATAGAAAGCTGTTATTTTCTATGGTAGAGTAGGTCAGGGCGTGACAGGGCGGGTTTTCTAGTTTAGTTTTTCTAAGTTGTTATGTTCTAGATTTGTATTTCTATGTTGGGTTTTGTTTGGGATGATCTCCAATTAGAGGCAGCTGGTCATCGTTGTCTCTAATTGGAGATCATACTTAAGTAGGTGTTTTTCCCACCTGGGTTTGTGGGAGATTGTTTTTGAGTTAGTGTATGTTTCAACTCTGCATCATGGGTTGTTGTTGTTGTTGTTGTTGTTGTTGTTGTTGTTGTTGTTCAGTTTATGTGTATGTATTGCATAGTTTCACAGTGAAAATAAAATGTGGAACGACACACACGCTGCACTTTGGTCCGCTCTTTCCTACGACAACCGTGACACTCTCTCTTTCACAAGATGTGTTTTTAATTCATGTCAATTTACCAACATTTCCCCCCCCCAAATTATATATAATGTTTTGGAACATAACTTCATATATAACCTGATATTTTACCTTCTACATTGAGACCTTGCTCTTCTGTTACAGTATCAATGGGACCTGCATGAGATGACGCACACACACACACACACACACACACACACACACACACACACACACACACACACACACACACACACACACACACACACACACAGCCTTCATAATCACTGTCGCTGATCGCACACAGTCTGTGTCAATGACATTCAGAGGTTGTCTGCAATCACTGAACTTGTCTCTAACATCCATGCAGCAAATCTAAACTAAGTTTCCCTGTGGTCAATTAGGTTATCGTGTTCCAAGTCTCCTTGCCGCAGGTCTCTTACCTTTTCACAGTGATGCTGTCTGAGAGATGCCGGGTCCAGTCTGAGCTGCAAGACAGTGTCTCGCTCTGCAGAGGCTGCCTGCCTCAATTCCACTTCCTGGTATAGTATGACGCTCTGAATGCATTTGCATAAAAGGCAGAGTTCCAAAAATAATAATTGATCTTGGAAGAGATCCAACGAGATCTGAGGAATCCCAGAGAGAGACAGAATGGAAGTCTGGTTGAGCAGATTCTGCTGTGGGGTGGTCTGGTCGGACAAACCTGGAAGCAGTATACACAGGCAGTGTCAACATTCATCATTGTTGTGTGAGAATTTGAAGTTGCAGCTATAACCAATGACACAAGGTGAGCTATTCTTTCAACCTTCTATGGTTTAGGTTCAAATTGGGGTTAGGGTAATCTGGTCTCAGGTCTGTGGTTAAGGTCAACATCAAGCTAAAACCTCAGCTATCTTTTATTTCACACTGACATAATTTTTCTCCTTACCCCCTTCTGACACCCAAGTGGTGACACACATCTCTGCGTGCCTGGCAGAAATCTCAGCTGGGATGTCAGCCCACCACATCAAGCTTAACCTCAAACAAAACGGAGATGCTCTTCCTCCCGGGAAAGGCTAGCTTGCTCCAAGACCTCTCCACCACGGATGACAACTACATGGTGGCTCCCTCCCAGAGTGCAAAGAAACTTGGTGTGACCCTGGACAACACCCTGTCATTCTCTGCAAACATCAAAGCAGTGACTCTCTCCTGCAGGTTTATGCTCTACAACATCCGTATAGTATGACCTTTCCTCACACAGGAAGCGGTGCAGGTTCTAATCCAGGCACTTGTCAGCTCCCATATACACTACTGCAACTTTCTGTTGGCTGGGCCCCCGCTTTATGCCATGCCCTGCGAGTTATCCAGAATGCTGCTTTGTTGAGGGAAAGTGTACATGATACGATTGTGATGTGTTGTTTCACCTAACTATCTTAAGACGAATGCACGAATTGTAAGTCTGCTAAATAACTAAAACGTCAAATGTAAATGAGGACTGGTCATAGCATATTCATAGAGTAACAATAAACATGTCAGTCATGCGCAGGAAAAGGTTTAGTGAGAGGAACACAGGAATAATGCTTTACACTTCTCTATCCTCCTCCACCTCCTGATCGTCTCAGGACGCCAATCAGATGACGGTGTGGATAACACCAGGCCAGGGTGGTCTCTTTCTCTCTATTTTTGTTCTTTTCCCCACCCCTTTCTTCCTTCTCTCATTTCCCACCTCCAACACACACACACACACACACACACACACACACACACACACACACACACACACACACACACACACACACACACACAGAGAGAGAAAGATAAGGCAGCTCTAAATGGGTCATAATGAGTTTAGGCTGATAGGGCTGCAGCAGTAGAGAGGAGAGCTACAGTTTACACAGATGAGTCTCACCAGCAGGACTGATAAGGACATGACTTGGGTGGGGGGTCTTCACACACACTAGAACATACTTTAATCTTTATCGACACATTGCTTGGTCTGAAATAACATTGAAATGTTCCCATGATCCCTTCAGTGACAATAGGGGCAAGCCTAGGGGTAGCGGTTAGGGGAAAATTTAGGCTGGGCTACAAAGAACACACAAAATACACTGTACTATGCACATAAATAGTCAACAGTACAACGTCAGGTAACATCTTTGAAAAGGCGATAAAATACACATAGTGAAAAGGAGAGTGCATTCGGCAGGGTGAGAAGTGTTAAATGGCCACGTTTCCAGAGGCTGCGGCCTAGGACATCACTCTTCCTCCATTTCCTCCTTCAAGACAAGGCTCCTGAGGGAGCAGAGCTATGATTGGCTCCATGGTTGAGCTCATAATTAAGCCCTGTTGATTGGGTTACTAATCAGCATGCTGTAAGTGTTCTGCAGCATGGTAACACTTAGCAAATATTGTATAATTATCCTCTTACATCTAGACGTTCCGCTAGCGGAACACCTGCTCCAATATCCAATGATAGGCGTGGCGCGAATGACAAATTCCTCAAAAATACAAAAACTTCAATTTTTCAAACATATGACTATTTTACACCATTTTAAAGACAAGACTCTCCTTTATCTAACCACACTGTCCGATTTCAAAAAGGCTTTACAGCGAAAGCAAAACATTAGATTATGTCAGCAGAGTACCCAGCCAGAAATAATCAGACACCCATTTTTCAAGCTAGCATATAATGTCACAAAAAACAAAACCACAGCTAAATGCAGCACTAACCTTTGATGATCTTCATCAGATGACACGCCTAGGACATTATGTTATACAATACATGCATGTTTTGTTCAATCAAGTTCATATTTATATCAAAAACCAGCTTTTTACATTAGCATGTGACGTTCAGAACTAGCATTCCCACCGAACACTTCCGGTGAATTTACTAAATTACTCACGATAAACGTTCACAAAAAACATAAATTATTTTAAGAATTATAGATACAGAACTCCTTTATGCACTCGCTATGTCCGATTTTAAAATAGCTTTTCGGTGAAAGCACAATTTGCAATATTCTGAGTAGATAGCTCGCCATCACAGGCTAGCTATTTTGACACCCACCAAGTTTGACCCTCACCAAACTCCGATTTACTATTAGAAAAGTTTGATTACCTTTCCTGTTCTTCGTCAGAATGCACTCCCAGGACTTCTACTTCAATAACAAATGTTGGTTTGGTTCAAAATAATCCATAGTTATATCCAAATAGCAGCGTTTTGTTTGTGCGTTCAAGACACTATCCAAGGGTGACGAAGGGTTACGCGCCCGACGCGTTTCGTGACAAAACATTTCTAAATATTCCATTACCGTACTTCGAAGCATGTCAACCGCTGTTTAAAATCAATTTTTATGCTATTTTTCTCGTAAAAAAGCGATAATATTCCGACCGGGAGGCACGCGCCTCAGTCTCATAGTACTCTGACCGACCACTATCCAAACGCGCTAATGTTTTTCAGCCAGGGCCTGCAAAGCCACGATTCAGCTTTTTGCCGCCTTCTGAGAGCCTATGGGAGCCGTAGGAAGTGTCACGTAACAGCAGAGATCCCTTGTTTTGGATAGAGATGATCAAGAAGGCCAAGAAATGGTCAGACAGGGTACTTCCTGTACAGAATCTTCTCAGGTTTTGGCCTGCCAAATGAGTTCTGTTATACTCACAGACACCATTCAAACAGTTTTAGAAACTTTGGAGTGTTTTCTATCCAAAGCTAATAATTATATGCATATTCTAGTTTCTGGGCAGGAGTAATAATCAGATTAAATCGGGTACGTTTTTTATCCGGCCGTGAAAATACTGCCCCTTATCCATAACAGGATAATGGCTTTACATAATGGTCACGTTCCACTGCTTAGACGTTGCCAGATCTTACAACGCCTGGATAGGTATTTTACCTATCAGTTTACCACATCATATATTATAGCAATCTGTCAGTCGATGACACAGTCAATGGCACAGTCGATGTCATGGCACGCAACCATTGGTTGATGCATGCAACGTCTAAGCGGTGGAATGCCTGGCTTAAGGCCATTGATATGTAATATAGTTCAGGGCCCTGATGGGTAGCTTTAAAAAATGCATCCTTCCTACAGTAGTTCCTACCTGGTACCTACCTTCCTTGAAGTGACTAACTACTGAGCTGACATGACCTTATTGGAGCTACTGTAGTACTTTCACCTATCGGGAATAATCAGTGAGAATTTACTACAAGGAAGGGAAGAAGGAAGGGTGCTTTCTAAAGTATTGGAACAAGGCACTTGATTTCAGACACCTCACATTTCACCAATCAAAAACATTCTAGAATCTTCCAGAAGAAAACCCAATTTCTACTAATACTGTAGTAGTGCTATGATCAAGACTGCAGTATAGTCCGGTTTTGGTATTTTATTATGCTTTTACCCCAACAACTTAGAACAGGTTAAAATGCATTGAACTGAAATTCATTGTATGGGATGTATGAATACAAGGAGGAAACATACATAGTGAGAACTTGCTTTCCATTTTAGAAAGATATAGTAAGATAATCTTGTCAATTGATAGTAGCCTACAAGAAATTAGAGAATACCAAAACTTTTGAAAATGCAGATAAATTGAGACTAATGTGAGAATCACAATATGAGCCTTAAAATGACTGTTCAGAGATGCAATACTATTTTTTGTCAGTAGTAATTTCCCAAAAGTCACATTCTTGAAACCAAACAAAATGTTGTGCAAAACAAAACACAGAATAATCCTAAAAAAACACTATAAATAATCCTAAAATCAGATGCATACACTCAGTTCTCTCCGTAAGATATTCTTTAGTTGGCTGTACCTGCTTGTTTATGTTCCTAATATGAATACCTCTATGTACACATCTCTCTCTCCTTCAGCATGGAAGTCTGTAAGACCACAGTTGAATGTAAAAAAGAAAAAGAAAAAAAAGAAAACCCTTTTAAATATAAAATGTGTCCCCATCTTGTGGCAAGAAGTCAAATCGTAGTCCATTCCGGTTCAAGCACACTCTCAGTTCTTCTGTGGATACTATTATACCTCAGTCTGTGCTCATCATCCTCTTCCTCCAGTTTCATTTTAGTCTTCACTCCTTCCCTTAACAGAAGCATCGCAACAGGAACGGTGCCAGCGTCCACTCCAGTTCACACACTCATGGGGAGGAATGATTTGTGTTCAAAGTTCACAATAAAAAGGGGGGTAAAATAAACGTTTTGTGTTTATTGCAGGGGTTGGAACCGAAATAATTTTCCAATCGTTTCGTTCTGAACAGAACCATTATTTTTTTCATTCTGAAAAGTTCTGAAATGGTTCAAACACCAAAACAGTACTGGTTTATATTGTTCCTTTCTGTTTTAAACATCTTAAATATATTTATAATTTGCTCAACATTAAATTACTAATCAGTGCGGATACAGCATCTTGCTGTGGAGCGTGTTACCGATTTAATCTGTACAGGAAGGTAGTTAAGAGCAAATTGTATTTCTTCATAACAGCATGGTTTAATCATAATTAAAGACAAACATACACACTGTGCTGCCAGTCACAGTGTAGGGTGTGAGATGTAACTGACATTTTGAGGGTGAGGAGTTAGCGAGGATGGAGGAAGCTTGCCTTGAAGTGCTGGGCAACTTGTTAAGACATGGATTATCTGAATTAGGCCCACAGAATTGTACCTATGGAGGAGCAGCTTCTATGGAGGAACTTTTAATGTCTTTGAACTTCCGAGTTGGTTTAACATTGGACCAGAGCAAACGTTAGCTCGCTAGCTAACAAGCTTGTGTGTACAGAGCAGCATTATAATTAAAAACATCTTTCCTTTTTGTAGTTAATAAAACCAATGTGAAACATGATAACTATAGTATCCTTCACCAGCAGTGAAAAACACACTTGTTATGTCGTCAGTAGGATACAGTAACCTATGCTTCAGAGGGGAGGGGCAGGTAGCCTACACACACACGCACACCCACTAGCAAAGATTTCCAGCTGGCAGGCAGACATGAGGGCTTTGTATTGGCGCTTTGTTGCAATTTTTGTGGGACTGGGAAAAAATGCCTGGAACGTGAAAGAACGTTACTAACCGGTTCCCATCCTTTTAAAATAACGGTTCTGTTCCGGAACTGTATAGATCACTTTCGTTTTCGATTCGGGTTCTGTACCTCAAATCATTTCTTTATTTTCCGGTTTTCAGTTGTGTTCCCTGAACTGGTTTATTGTTTCACCTCCAGAGTAGAGTTCTCTCCAGCAGCTTCTCCCAGTGGGCTTAGCAGAGCTCTGAGAGAGGTGGCCCTCCTGACTCTCCTGAGCCAGTGGTAGAGGGCGGGTGTAAGTCTGCCTGGGGTGGGGATGAGGTGTTGGTTGTTGCAGGAGGTGTTATCGAGGTTTGATGGTGATGGAGGTCTAGGAGTTGTTGGCAGCGTTCTCGTTACTGGGGGAGTTGGAGGAGGATGAGGAGGAGGAGGAAGGAGAGAAGTTAATTCCTGATAGTCCCGGGGGGTCCGTAGCTGTGTTCTGTCCACTGAGGCTCTTTCTGCACACTGGACATGTGTCGTGCTGAGGGAGGAAGAGTAGGACACAGACAAAATAGGTTCAGCTAACATCTTCTTCAATGAGAACACATACATGCACACCACTACATTTAAATGAATGAAAATGTGGTGTAAACGCAGCCCACATACCTGTTCCAGCCATGGTACTATACAGTCATTGTGAAACAGGTGATTACACGGAAGTTGCCTGACAGTCTCCCCGACACTGTAGTCTTCTTTGCACACAGGACATTCTAAACTGGAACCTAGAATTAAAGAGAACCTATTTTGTGGTGAATTATTCCTTTAATAGGACCTTTGACCTCTGTGGTTGCTTGATAATTTGTTCACTCACCCACATGTTCCTCTGTGATCTGGATGGTGGGCAGAGTCTTTATCCTCTCTCTGTCAGCAGGAGGAGGACCTGTGTTCTCAAACTGATTCAATAACTACAGGGCAGAGAGGGAAAGTTGTATTATTAGGTTGTGGAAATGTCACCAGAATTTGATGTCATTGCATGTAATTGAATCCCTTGTGAAGTGTAGAGGATTTGGGTATACCTGGGTAATGATAGCATCAAGTCCATTGGCACCCCAAGCATAGTCCATTGGATTTGAGTGTAGCATGCCCCTATCAAGAATATTCCAAGAAATTACTAGAAACTCAAAGCAACTAGTATGTTCACAGACACAACATAGAGTATGAGGGTATTGATATAATAACACATACCATGGTCCCATCCCAATGTTTGGCGCCATGGCTGTGGGTGCTATGATTCCATTTACTAGCTGCTGGATGATTCTGCAGAAAGACAATGAGAAACATCTTAGTCATTTCCTGAATTCCTTCCTCAAGGAAACTGAACCATGTCGCTACACAAGCAAGCATCATTCCTTTCTCATCTCCTCTCAAAAGGGCAAGCAAGCTGTAAAGTGTTCCATACCCCTCTAAAGTGGGTACTCCCTCGTGTCTCTGTCCCTGTCGCCGTGGGATGTGTCGTCCCCGTGGTTGCCGGGCACTGTACCGTTGCCGTGATGCCATCTCCCGTTCCCGCCGGTTCTCCGTCTCGCGGTTGTCTTCCGTCGGCGTCCCCGCTCGGAGGTCGAAATTCTCGTCAAAGATCCCCAGAGAAAACTGTCCGTATCCGGGCGGAAATGTAAACATGTGCTGGTGGTCCATAATCTGAGGGAGGAGGACAAAGGGAAAAACATATGGTCACTACCTTGCAGTCCAACCAAGCTGCATAAATTCATTCAAATGTTGAGTTGAGGAACATATCAGTTCTGTGTCACTTACCTCAAAAGTCGGACGGTTCTGATCGCTGGTGGAGGCAATGGATGTGGACTCATTTTCAGTGCTGGAAAGAAATATCAGAAGTGAGAGGTTCACATCTTATCTTCAACTATGAACCAATGTGGGACACAGACAGTACTGTTAATGGAGAATTGCTGCTTAAAGTGTTTGGAACTCCGATAGACAAGCAGATAATACTGTACCTTCTTTCCTCTGATAGCTCTTCAATGAAGCCAGATTCACACTGAGGACAGGTGTAGTCCTGCAGGAAGGCAGAGATAAATCGTATTTATAACATAATCATAAATTCTCATCAGTCAGTCTCATACACTTTCATGTTTTTATTTGATCTAAAGCAAAACAAAACAAAAACATGCCTATGGAGGCTATGTAAGTACTGGGAAATTAAGATCGTTAGCTAACTTCAACCAGATGTGGCTTGAATTTAAAAAATAAAAAAAATAAAAAAAAGTTGCCTATTGACCTCACTTTGACCATTTTAACAATAGCTGATGGTCTCTCTCGGATTCTAAAAGAGGCTACCTTTGGAGGGGCTAGGGATCAATGTCCCTGTTCATCTGGCAAGCTGTCAGAATCATGAACAGATAGACAGACACGCTGTCACTGGAAGAGCATTTACTGGTTAGCTTTTCATTCAGCTAATTTAGCTAGCGCCTTAACTAATCCAACAAGTCACGGAGGCATGATCTCGAAACATCCTAACAGACAAATTACACGCTATTTTGGTACCTGGCTAGATTATAAATTAAGTCAACTGTCAAATGACAAAAACACACATGTGAACGTTCTAGCTACAACCCAACGTTTAGCTTCAGCTAGCTGTCACGCTTCAGTCAGAGGCAATCGTGAATGAAATAACGTAAACCCCACTTAGCTGGCCATGGTTTTATTTTCTAAACGACAAAACCTCTATGGAATGCTTACCGGGAGACGAGGGTTGATCTCTGCTGAACATTGGTGACAAAAAAAACGACAGGGCCGTAGGGGAGCTTCAGCCATCTTCTGATTCTTTACCAGACAACCGAGACGGAACGTGTAAAAGTAGCGACAACGGACATAACTCGCTGTTCTCGGGTTCGATTTGCAAGACGGACCGGAAGCGGAAACGAGCTTAGCAACAGCTAGCTCATAACAGCGAATACAGATCTAGCGAGCTGCAGCTATGGAGTCCGGAGATACAGGTAAAACCTCGCAATAATATGCAATATTTGAAATGACAGACCTGTATATAGCTAGTAACATGTATTCCAATATTGCTGAACTATTGCCCCATCAAATACGGTTCTTGTAGCTAGCTACCACCGCCCATCAACAGGATTTGTTGATGATGCGTCAAAACTCAAACACATTTGTTGCCACAATCAGCATCAACTACATATGTGAGATTCGTGACATAATTGGTTGTAGTTTGGTAGCTATTTATTACTATATTAATACCTGAGTTGATGCCACCCGAGCTAATTAACTAGCTAACCCGTTTTTACCAACCCAGGCCTGCTTCTCTTGTCTGTGGCAACAAACACATTTGTGTTTGTTGAAGAAGAGTATGTACTAAAATACTCTCAAAGAGCGATTACAAAGCGATCCCCTCTTGTGACTAACATTATTGGTAACGGTACACACAGACAACAAGTGTTCCAAACTCATCCGCTGACTATCTCTTTTATTCCCACTGCAGGGAGAGGAGGCTGGAACAACAAGTTCCGGCCACCTCAGAAGAACAGGATGAGTGTGAACATTCTCCGTCAGGAGGAGCTGATCGCCCAGAAGAAGCGCGAGATTGAGGCTAAGATGGCAGAGAAAGCCAAGACCAAGAGCCTTCAGACTCCCAACAGGCCACTGCCACCAAGGTACAGCAGACCTGGGTTTCTGAAACACTACAAATAGGTCTACCTCTATACTTAATCCCAGCTGGAAGTACTTGATTGGTCCACTTGACTGGTTGACTGCAGCCATTCATTTTGACTTCTTATCCCCACAGTTTACCCAGTTTACAGGGACCCTCTTCGAACAATAACAAGTATGTGAATGACGGAAGTTTCTTACAGCAGTTTATGAAGCTGCAGAAGGACAAACCCTGCCCTGACTCTGGTGAGATAGGTAGCTCTTTTGCCTTAATGGGTTTCAATATAAAATGTGTAAGGGCTTTATTTTGATGGTACAGAAATTATGAAATAAAACAATAACACAGTAATAATTTATGAATTACTTGTTTCTTCTGGATTCATTAAACAATTAAGGAAGCACTGCAGTGAGTCTTAACCAAATTCTGTACCCTCTCCAGGCTCCAGCAGTGACACCAAAGCCCCATCTTCATCCATCCCCAGTTCGTCGTCAGGAGTGTCTCAGCCCCAGAAGAAGAGCATTCTCATCGGCAAGCGTCCCGGTCTAGGCATCAGCAGCATGCTGAACCAGTTTAAGAACTACTCCCAGTCAAAGAAGACCCCGCTTCGCCCCCAAAGGCCTAGCATATTCAGCTCCCCAGATGATGATGATGATGATGAGGAGGAGGAAGTTGATGATTTAAGCTTCCTAGAGATCAAAGGTAATCAATGATCTGGTTTCAGACATCAAAGGACTGCCCGTAGCCTGGGTGCTGGTCGGATTCTGTACTAGGCTACTTGTTTTTGTCATTTCACCCATGTCATTGACTGTGTAGTCTAGTGGCAGAGAAGCTGCTTGCCTGAGAATAATGCTTTTTCTGAGTTTGCATAGCCTTCTACAGTAAAGGTAAGGTACTCATAGCCCTCTTAAAGTTTCTCCCCCAGAGGACCCAGACACACAACTTATCCTGGACAAGATGGCAGCCTTTGTGGCTGAGGGAGGGCCTGAGCTAGAGAGGAAGGCCAAGGAGAACTACAAGGACAACCCTGTTTTCTCGTAAGTCTGTATGGCTGAACTAACAGTATGTCGAATTTATATTATGTGTTGTATGTAATGTGGCCTCTTTTTGTCCTGATATAAAGATCTTTTCCACTTTACAGATTCTTGTATGATAAGAACAGCCGGGACTATCTTTATTACCGAAAGAGAGTTGCTGAACTCCGAAAGGATAACCCAAAACCTGAGATGCCGTCACGTTCTAATGGTAAGATTACCTATATCGGTTTCTCTCTCTCTCTCTCTCTCTTACGTTCTCTCACACACATGCTTGGTCTCAGCTCCAAAGACTGCAGATGAAAATAACACAATTCAATCTATCTTTATACATGTGAATGATATATATATATATATATATATATATATATATATATACAGTTGAAGTTGGAAGTTTACATACACTTAGGTTGGAGTCATTAAAACTTGTTTTTAAACCACTCCACACATTTTTTTGTTAACAAACTATAGTTTTGGCAAGTTGGTTAGGACACCTACTTTGTGCATGACACAAGTAATTATTCCAACAATTGTTTAGACAGATTATTCCACTTATAAGTCACTGTATCATAATTCCAGTGGGTCAGAAGTTTACATACAGTAAGTTGACTGTGCCTTTAAACAGCGTGGAAAATTCCAGAAAATGTAGTCATGGCTTTAGAAGCTTCTGATAGACTAATTGACTATTATTACTCTACTATTATTATGACATTTCACGTTCTTAAAATAAAGTGGTGATCCTAACTGACCTAAGACAGAGAATGTTTATGAGGATTAAATGCCAGGAATTGTGAAAAACTGAGTTTACATACATCTTAGCCAAATACATTTAAACTTCTGACTTCAACTATGTGTGTGTGTGTGTGTGTGTGTGTGTGTGTGTGTGATTTCAGAAAGTATTCAGACCCCTTGACTTTTTCCACATTTTGTTACATTGCAGCCTTATTCTAAAATTGATTAAATTGTTTTCCCTCATCAATATACACACAATACCCCATAATGCCAAAGCAAAGACAGGTTTTTAGAATTTCTTGCAAATCTACAAAAAATGTAAAACATAAGTATTTAGACTCTTTACTCAGTACTTTGTTGAAGCAACTTTTGCAGCGATTTACAGCCTCGAGTCTTCTTTGGTATGACTCTACAAGCTTGGCACACCTGTATTTGGAGTTTCTCGCATTATTCTCTGCAGATCCTCTCAAGCTCTGTCAGGTTGGATGGGGAGCATCGCTGCACAGCTATTTTCAGGTCTCTCCAGAAATGTTAGATCGGGTTCAAGTCCAGGCTCTGGCTGGGCCACTCAAGGATGTTCAAAGACTTGTCCCGAAGCCACTCCTGCATTGTCTTGGCTGTGTGCTTAGGGTCGTTGTCCTGTTGGAAGGTGAACCTTTGCCCCAGTCTGAGAACCTGCTCCAGAGCACTCAGGACTTCATCAAGGATCTCTCTATACTTTGCTCCGTTCATCTTTCCCTCGACCATGACTAGTCTCCCAGTCCCTGCTGCTGAAAACATCCCCACGGCATGATGCTGCCGCCACCATCCTTCACCGTAGGAATGGTGCCAGGTTTCCTCCAGATGTGACGCTTGGCTTTCAAGCCAAAGAGTTCAATCTTGGTTTCATCAGGCCAGAGAATCTTGTTTCTTATGGTCCGAGTCCTTTAGGTGCCTTTTGGAAAACTCCAAGTGGGCTGTCATTTGCCTTTTACTGAGGAGTGGCTTCCGTCTGGCCACTCTACCATAAAGGCCTGATTGGTGGATTGGTGCAGAGATGGTTGTCCTTCTGGAAGGTTCTCCCATCTCCACAGAGGAACTCTGGAGCTCTGTCAGTGACCATCGGGTTCTTGGTCACCTCCCTGACCAAGGCCCTTCTCCCCTGATTGTTCAGATTTGCTGGGTGGCCAGCTCTAGGAAGAGTCTTGGTAGTTCCAAACTTTTTCCTATTAAGAATGGAGGCCACTGTGTTTTTGGGGACCTTCAATGCTGCAGAAATGTTGTGGTACCCTTCCCCAGATCTGTGCCTCGACACAATCCTGTCTCGAAGCTCTACTGACAATTCCTTCGACCTCATGGCTTGGTTTTTGCTCTGACATTTACTGTCAACTGTGGGACGTTATGTAGATGTGTGTGCCTTTCCAAATCATGTCAAATCAATAGAATGTACCGCAGGTGGACTCCAATCAAGTTGTAGAAACAGCTCAAGGGTGATCAATGGAAACAGGATGCACCTGAGCTGAATACTTATGTAAATAAGGTATCTGTTTTTTTGTTTGTAATACATTTGCAAACATTTCTAAAAACCTGTTTTCACTTTGTCATTATGGGGTATTGTGTGTAGATTGAGAAATGTTTTATTTAATCAATTTTAGAATAAGTCTAATGTAACAAAATGTGGAAAAAGTCAAGGTGTCTGAATACTTTCCGAATGCACTGTTTTTGTGTATACATACATACATACATACATACATACATACATACATACATACATACATACATACATACATACAGTACCAGTCAAACGTTTGGAAACACGTACTCATTCCAGGGTATTTCTTTAGTTTTACTATATTCTACATGGAATCATGGAGTAACACAAAAAGTTGGAAATAAATCAAAATATGTTATATTTGAGATCATTTAAAGTAGCCACGCTTTGCCTTGATGACATTTTTGCACACTCTTGGCATTCTCTCAACCAGCTTCATGAGGTAGTCACCTGAAATGCATTTCAATTAAAAGCTGTGCCTTGTTAAAAGTTAATTTGTAGAATTTATTTCCTTGTTAATGCATTTGAGTCAATCAGTTGTGTTGTGACGAGGTAGGGGTGGTATTCGGGAAGATGGCCCTATTTGGTAAATGACCAGGTCCATATGGCAAGAACAGCTCAAATAAGCAAAGAAACGACAGTCCATTACTTTAAGACATGAAGATCAGTCAAAATCGGAACTTTGAAAGTTTCTTCAAGTGCAGTCACGAAAACCATCAAGCGCTATGATGAAACTGGCTCTCATGAGGACCGCCACAGGAAAGGAAGACCCAGAGTTACCTCTGCTGCAGAGGATAAATTCATTAGAGTTACCAGCCTCAGAAATTGCAGCCCAAATAAATGCCTTAGAGTTCAAGTAACACTGTGTTACTTGACTGTGTTAATCAGACCTTCATGGTCGAATTGCTGCAAAGAAACCACTACTAAAGGACACCAATAAGAAGAGAGCTGCTTGGGCCAAGAAACACGAGCAATGAACATTAGACCTGTGGAAATTTGTCCTTTGGCCTATTGAGTCCAATTTTTTTATTTTTGGTTCCAACCGCAGCATTCTGCAGCGATACAACACCCCACCTAGTTTGCGCTTAGTGGGAACATCATTTGTTTTTAAACAGGACAATGACCCAAAACACACCTCCAGGCTGTGTAAGGGCTATTTGACCAAGAAGGAGAGCGATGGAGTGCTGCATCAGATGACCTGGCCTCCACTAACATCCGACCTCAACCCAAATGAGATGGTTTGGGATGAGTTGGACCACAGTGAAGGAAAAGAAGCCAACACGTGCTCAGCATATGTGGGACCTCCTTAAAGACTGTTGGAAAAGCATTCCTCATGATGCTGGTTGAGAGAATGCCAAGACTGTGCAAAGCTGTCATCAAGGCAAAGGGTGGCTACTTGGAAGAATCTAAAATATATTTTGATTCAACACTTTTTTGGGGTTCCAAACGTGTTTATTCATGTTTTCACTGTTATTCTAGAATTTAGAAAATAATAAAAATAAAGAAAAACCCTTCAATGAGTAAGTGTGTCCAAACTTTTGACTGGTACTGTATATTGCCCTCCTTGGAGAGTTTTAGTTTATGTTGAAAGTTACCATTGCACACAAGCGATGAGGGCCGACGCTTCAAATGACACACAATTATTTACTGACAACTACTAAGTCCTTCACGACAGACAGCATTTACCATGCCCACTGTTCATGGTGTAATTTATTTAAAAAAAATGTAAGATCAGGCCTATATTTTAATATCAAATCCATACAATCCACTTCCCCAATCACCACCATGTCCCCCTGCTCCTCCTCCCTCTTCTTATCCCCTACTGGCTGTAGACTGGTGTGTGAGGGCCAGTTGAGTACAGTACGGTAGTAGTGTGAGTTGAGCCCCAGTACTGATAGGCTGCTTAAAGTCTCCCCCCCAGTGGACGAGGAGACCCAGAGGGTGGCCGAGAAGCTGGCCAGTTTTGTGGCCGACGGCGGCCCCGAGGTGGAAGCCATCGCCGCCCAGCACAACAAAGACAACCCCGCCTTCAGGTTAGTGACAGTCTCAGATATTGTAATGAGAGTGTTTTAATGCATTGATCTAATTGCATTTTTACTGATCCTCAAGAAGAAATTGATTTGTGATAGGTTTTTAATAATGTATGCAATACTAACATGTAAAGTGGACAAAATACCGTTAAAGATGGCTTACTTCTTGTTCCTCTTCTCAGTTTTCTTTATGACCTCCAAAGCCCCGCCCATCACTTCTACAAGGAGAAGGTGGAGGAGTACCGCCAGGCCAAAAATGACCAGAGCCCCCTAATCAAGCAGGAGCCCGGAGTGGGGCTCACGAGGCCGGCTGCTCCTCCCCTGACCTATCCTCCCCCTCCTTCTCACTACCCCAACCTGCTGGGACAGGTGAAGCTCGAGCCGGGTCTGGAGATAAAAGAGGAAGTAGCAGGGCCCCCCATGGTTAAGAGGAAGAGGAAGAGCCGCTGGGGGTCAGAGGACGACAAGGTGGATCTGTCGCTTCCACCCATCATCATCCCCAAGGAGGAAGAGCCAGAGCCCAGCCCGTGTCTTTCTGGTACACCCACACACACCCATAATACACAGAAATCAAATAAAATGTAATTGGTCGCTTACACATATTTTGCCGACGTTATCGCGGGTGTAACAAAATGCTTATGTTCCTAGCTCCAACAGTGCAGTAATACCTAACAATACAAAACGATACACGCAAATCCCCAGAATTAAGAAATATTACAACGAGAGACCATTGTTTTAGTATATCTTAGACTAAAAACAGTGTTTGTAAGGTATGTCTATCCTGGCCCTGTGTTGTGTCAATCCATGCGGGGTGTGTGTTTCAGTTCATGAACTGAGAGATCTGGGCTATAAGAAGGGAAAGCCTGTGGGCCTGGTTGGGGTAACAGAGCTCTCAGATGACCAGAAGAAACAGCTCAAAGAGCAACAGGAGGTACTGCATGACCGACAGTGCACAATACACAATGGCAGCAAATTGTACTTTCACTGTTTGAATTGTTGGGGACTTGGCCGTGTTAATCATTTTAGTATTTTGGGCATGCCTTGATTTGGTATGGGAGTGCCCAGCATACTTCAAACCTAGCCTCTAACAAGGCCAGATGGGCTCAGTTGCGTCCGTTCTCAGCCTTCTTGAAATCCGTCTCTGAAACCTTGACTGAGGTGTGTCCGGCCTGCACATGCATGTGTGCCTGTGTTCTCACCCCAGATGCAGGAGATGTTTGACATGATCATGAAGCATAAGCGTGCCATGGCAGAGATGCAGGTGATGTGGGAGAAGGCGGTGAGGGACCACTCCCACGAGTACGACAGTGATGAGGAAGTGGACCAGCAGGCTGGCACCTGGGAGCACCGCCTACGGCACATGGAGATGGAGAAAACGCGTGGTAAGATTCATGAAGACGATGGCCGTGTTCGAGATCATCAAAACCGTGATGTATCATGGGTAAATTCTGACTGACTGATCTATAAATAATATTGAGTAGTTATTAATGAAACAAAGTGATTTGTAGATCAGTCAATCTTGACTTTAAAGTCAGCTTGTCCAATCTTGACTTTAAAGTCAGCTGCAATGTCAAATGCGCTCAATGTGTTTATGTTAAAAAGTGAAAGGAGTTAAGGCCTTTTGAATGTGAGATTTGATTCTTGAAAAGATCAGTTTATTACTACGAGAATTTATGTTTAATCAACGACTACTTTCAGAACATTTTGTGTCAACAATTCATTAATGAACTCTGAGAGATATTAACCTTCATATTAACCTGGGCCTCATTCAATCTGAATGTTCAAAACGTTGTGTCCTGCTGAACGCGCCCCTGATGTAATTTGGTGTTGACGTAAATGGCTGTTTGTCGTTTCCTCCAGAGTGGGCGGAGTCGCTGACTGATATGGGAAAGGGGAAGCACTTCATTGGTGACTTCCTACCTCCGGAGGAACTGGAGAAGTTCATGGAGACCTTCAAGGCACTCAAGGTCAGTTGCAAATCTTCTCCCCAACTCTTCTCTTTGCCACTTAACCCTTGACCCCTTCGTTGTCTAGCCTAAGCCAAAAAGGAATTACCGGTGAACCACCATTTGGGGAACACATACTCTATTCACATGATCTCATGTTCTTGCATTGGGTTTTGTGGTGTTCTGCAGGAAGGCCGTGACCCAGACTACTCGGAGTATAAGGATTTTAAGCTAACGGTGGAGAACCTCGGTTTTCAGATGCTCATGAAGATGGGCTGGAAGGAGGGAGATGGTCTTGGCTCTGACGGACAGGGCATCAAGGCCCCTGTCCACAGGTGTGGGACTGTCAAATTCACAGACACATAGTATACACACTTGGACTTGGGCATAGTCACACGAAGACATGTAAAAACTGGACATGAACACGCACACTATTGGCTGATACAAGGTCTTCTACACAGCTTATACACACCTAACCAGCTGCTGTGGTTTGGTTTTCTCCAGGGGAATCACGGCTATTGACGGGGCAGGGTTTGGCGTGGACCGGCCCGCTGAGCTCTCAGGACAGGATGATGAGTATGACGCTTTCAGAAAGAGGATGATGCTAGCCTACCGCTTCAGGCCTAACCCACTGGTAATTACTATATAATATGCAAGCTGTTCTGTTCAGATGACCTGGCATCGGTAAGAGTTTTTGGTAACACGTCTTTTCTCTGTTTTCAGAACAATCCAAGGAGACCATACTACTGATGAAGAGGCCTGAACTTGGCCGACTTTGTCAAATGTACGTTTTTAAACCACCAACAGTGGCATGATGGCTCAGTTATGCCTTTCACTTTGTTGTTGGAACAAACTGTAGGACACTCACTTATAGTAATCTCCTCTAGATTGTGGAATTTTATAGTCGTTGATAAATTGTTTAGGTTGAAGAATAAGAAGGATGGATTTGTCGGATTTAAGTTGTCTAAGGCTCAGTTGATGTTCTTACGCAACTGCAGAATCAAAGTATCATATTTGATAAATCAGATGGCTAGGGTATAATTGATGGCTTATCTGATTTTACAGTCACGATTCAAAACACAGAACGACCTATAAACACTACCTGTCCTCTCTGTATTGTGACCTCTGGCTTTTTGTTTGGATTTTAATTTCTTCACATGTTCAAGATGCTACTTGACAATGACAGTAACCAAAATACATAATTTGACTGGTAATAAATGGCTTTGCAGTTAGTTCTTTCTGTACATCGTTTTGCTATGGTTGTTTGATCACCCTTCAAAGATTTGAACACAGTGTTAACATATCGTAAATGTATTATTTACATCGTAAATTCAAGCAACGAATGTAAAATGCTTCACTGCGAACAATAAAAATATTAAATTGTCTTGAATGTGTACTATTGGAGTATGCTTGTAGCTGATCATTGCTCTGTTGTTGACTTGTGGAAACCAATTTTACACTGAACAAAAATATAACCGCAACATGTAAAGTGTTGGTACCATTTTTCATGAGCTGATGTAAAAAATTCACAAAAATCTTATTTCTCTCATGTTTTGCGCACAAATTTGTTTACATCCCTGTTATTGAGCATTTCTCCTATGTCAAGATAATCCATCCACCTGACAGGTGTGGCATATCAAGAAGCTGATTAAACAGCATAATCATTACACAGGTGCATCTTGTGCTGGGGACAAAAGGCCACTTTAAAATATGCAGTTTTGTCACTACACAATGCCACAGATGTCTGAAGTTTTGAGGGAGTGTGCAATTGGCATGCGGACTGCAGGAATGTCCACCAGAGCTGTTGCCAGAGAATGTAATGTTAATTTCTCTACCATAAACTGCCTCCAACATAATTTTAGAGAATTTGGCAGTACGTCCAAACGGCCTCACAACCGCAGACCACGTGTAACCACGCCAGCCCAGGGGTGCTGAGGAGTATTTCTATCTGTAATAAAGACCTTTTGTGGGGGAAAAACTCATTCTGATTGGCTGGGCCTGGCTTCCTATTGGGTGGGCCGATGCCCTCCAAGGCTCACCCATGCCCAGTCATGTGAAATCCATAGATTAGGGACTAATGAATTTATTTCAATTGACAGATTTTTTTAAATGACCTGTAAAACTCAGTAAAATCTTTGGAATTGTTACATGTTGAGTTTACATTTTTGTAGAGTATATATTTTAGAAAATTCTGACAAACTCCAATTCCACAGTTTAGATCAAATAAAGATATTTATCTACAAGATAAAGTGAAAGTCCATTACACAGTATGTGTAAAATACTACTTCTATTAGTGAAATGTTTTATTTCACAGAGCAAGTAGCACATTTGCATTATTGTACGGCATTGCAGGGGTGCAAGGAGCAATAGTTGAAATTAGTGTTGTATAATGTGTACTAGAGGTACACCTGGGACACGTTCAGCAATTGGAAACATTTTGGAACTTTCAGGTAGAAATATGCTATGTAGAACAAACATGCTTCTGATGTAGAATAAGGAATCGCATCGGATCTTCGTGCCATTTCTATCTCCAACATTTGGCTACTGAACGTGGCCCTGATGCCCATCTTATTCTGGAGGTTGAAGAGTTCATAACCCTGATAGGGTCTCCTCGAAAACCTGCAACCTCATCCTCGTACCCAATACATACAGGTATGGGAGGGGGTATCCCCCCCCCATTATCACCCCCAGGGTTTGTCAGCCACGGCAGTCATTTAATGAGGAGGGTAACAGATCTCTGAAATCAGAGCTTCAGTTTGCCATTCCCTGGGGGTTAACACCAGTTAAATATAACACAGATCAGCCAGCTAAGCAAAAGAGACCCCCTGGAGCGTGTAGAAAGGTCAGATTTCTCTATTACTTTCTGTAGCTAATTTAGCTAGATCTTCTGTCGGCTGATGTTGTTTATTGAATGACTAATAATGAACAGCAGTTACTGTAAATGATTACCTATCTGTCACTTTGCATAACTAACTTAGCTATTTCTTACACATACAACAATATCCAATTAAGCTATAGTCCATGCTGATGTGTGTGTTTTTTTGTCAGTGTGAGTTCTGAATGTTCCCACAGGAGAAAAGCACAGTATGGCATCTCAGCTGATCATCATGAACTTCATGTAGTTACATCAGCCCATACAGTACCTTTTTATTGATATGGGTATACTTCACCAACATCCTTTCCTGCTCACTGAAAGGCAGATGTAGGCTATACTCTTCAGTTGTGAACACTACTATTGCTGCAACAATTGGCCTACTTCTCTGACTGTATACAGGTGTAGGATCTTAATTTGATCACCCTGTTGTTGCAAGACATTTCTCTCTAACCCTGCTGTACCCTACTGTGCTGAGACAATATGACTAGAACAGTTTTGAACTATTTTAAATGGAATGCTCACTATCTCTCAATTCAATAAAAAAACGGCCCTATTCTGCAATCATGAATGAATTGCGAACTAGTTAGCTATATATTTTGAATCAAACTGCATTAGGCTATTCAACCAGATGATTTTCCTGTTTGCCCAATCAAAGCTACTGTAGCATATCATCCTTGGGAAAATGAAAAAGTTTAGCTCAGGCTATACTCTTTCCTGCTGTCAGCTCTTCAGACATGTCAAAAACGCATTATACATAGTCACACTGTCACTACTGCCTACACCTTAGCTAGCTTAGCTTTCTACTGCATCGATCTATTCCTGGGAGAGAGATTTCACTAGATTTTTAAATAGTAAAGTTTAGCTGAGAGCTGGTTCAGACAGCACAGACAGCAACTCAGACGAGCTCAACGAAGTTGAGCCCCTTGAGGAGGCAACCGAGGAAGACCACCCATTAATGGTGGAGCCGTAAATTACGGTTCTTCAGTCTGTCAAGGGGGAATATGTCAGTGATGCTGGGCAAGAAATTCAAAAGTCTCGTGAGTTCACTTGCAAGTCCAACAAAGTAAAGCCATGCTATTTGCTTTTTACCCCGGAGGAGATAGTCAAGAGACGTGACCAGATGAATGAACTCACCAATGGTAAGTGCTTGCCATTCAACTATTAGTCAAGTTTAGTTGGCTGTGAGTAATGTGCAATGTGTAATGTGTGCGTGTTTCTGTGTCTGTCTATCTGTCAGTGGCTGAGTTTATGTGTGTGTGATGAGGCACAGCTAGCTAGTGAATCAAAGCCAAGTGTGTGTGTGTGAGAGTGAGTGAGTGAATGTGTGGCTTGGGAAAGAGAGAGAGAAGTGGGGTATGTGTAGCCCATGCAATCTAGGTAGCAACTTATGGGACGTGTGTATATACACTGCTCAAAAAAATAAAGGGAACACTAAAATAACACATCCTAGATCTGAATTAATGAAATAATCTTATTAAATACTTTTTTCTTTACATAGTTGAATGTGCTGACAACAAAATCACACAAAAAGAATCAATGGAAATCCAATTTATCAACTCATGGAGGTCTGGATTTGGAGTCACACTCAAAATTAAAGTGGAAAACCACACTACAGGCTGATCCAACTTTGATGTAATGTCCTTAAAATATGTCAAAATGAGGCTCAGTAGTGTGTGTGGCCTCCACGTGCCTGTATGACCTCCCTACAACGCCTGGGCATGCTCCTGATGAGGTGGCGGATGGTCTCCTGAGGGATCTCCTCCCAGACCTGGACTAAAGCATCCGCCAACTCCTGGACAGTCTGTGGTGCAACGTGGCGTTGATGGATGGAGCGAGACATGATGTCCCAGATGTGCTCAATTGGATTCAGGTCTGGGGAACGGGCGGGCCAGTCCATAGCATCAATGCCTTCCTCTTGCAGGAACTGCTGACACACTCCAGCCACATGAGGTCTAGCATTGTCTTGCATTTGGAGGAACCCAGGGCCAACCGCACCAGCATATGGTCTCACAAGGGGTCTGAGGATCTCATCTCGGTACCTAATGGCAGTCAGGCTACCTCTGGCGAGCACATGGAGGGCTGTGCGGCCCCCCAAAGAAATGCCACCCCACACCATGACTGACCCACCGCCAAACCGGTCATGCTGGAGGATGTTGCAGGCAGCAGAACATTCTCCACAGCGTCTCCAGACTCTGTCACGTCTGTCACATGTGCTCAGTGTGAACCTGCTTTCATCTGTGAAGAGCACAGGGCGCCAGTGGCGAATTTGCCAATATTGGTGTTCTCTGGCAAATGCCAAACGTCCTGCACGGTGATCGGCTATAAGCACAACCCCCACCTGTGGACGTCGGGCCCTCATACCACCCTCATGGAGTCTGTTTCTGACCGTTTGAGCAGACACATGCACATTTGTGGCCTGCTGGAGGTCATTTTTCAGGGCTCTGGCAGTGCTCCTCCTGCTTTTCCTTGCACAAAGGCGGAGGTAGCGGTCCTGCTGCTGGGTTGTGGCCCTCCTACGGCCTCCTCCACGTCTCCTGATGTACTGGCCTGTCTCCTGGTAGCACCTCCATGCTCTGGACACTACGCTGACAGACACAGCAAACCTTCTTGCCACAGCTCGCATTGATGTGCCATCCTGGATGAGCTGCACTACCTGAGCCACTTGTGTGGGTTGTAGACTCCGTCTCATGCTACCACTAGTGTGAAAGCACCGCCAGCATTCAAAAGTGACCAAAACATCAGCCAGGAAGCATAGGTACTGAGAAGTGGTCTGTGGTTACCACCTGCAGAACCACTCCTTTATTGAGGTGTCTTTGCTAATTGCCTATAATTTCCACCTGTTGTCTATTCCATTTGCACAACAGCATGTGAAATTTATTGTCAATCAGTGTTGCTTCCTAAGTGGACAGTTTGATTTCACAGAAGTGTGATTGACTTGGAGTTACATTGTGTTGTTTAAGTCTTCCCTTTATTTTTTTGAGCAGTGTATGTTTATAGATGTGTTGTGTATTTGATATATTGTTGCAGGGCTCATCCGTAAAAGTATTGATGCAGGGCTCAACCCCTGCTAAAATAAAGGTTAAATAAAATAAGTAATAGTAAACTTGATTTCTAACTTAATTTTTTTAAATCCTGAGTAGAGGTAGAGACTCAGATGACCTCTGGGAGCCAATGCCAAAGAGACCACATTCAAGTCCTCCATCCCCCACTCATTCAAACATAGGAACTTGTTCCTCCAGTCTGACCCCTGCTGCTGTCTCTGGCTCCACACCCACCCCCGCCCGGCCAAAATACATAACTGCAGACCTGAATTTGCCTCAGGGCCAAAAGAGCACACATTGTACTCTGTGCCACAAAAAATCTCCTATCCCCTGCACTACTTGTGCTGTTACCCTCTGCTTCACAGCAGAAAGAGAAAGCTATGGGACTTGACATCAGCAGTACAATCTGGTGTAGAGGACTGTGGGTGTTCTAAATACTATAATTGTAAATACTGTGTAGTCTAAAACTTTGCACACACACTGTTGCCCTGTTGTGGACATCTAAATGATCCCCAAAAAGAAAAACAAACAAAAAAACATGAGTTATCTTTTACCAAATCTATTGTTTTATATTCTCCTACATTCATTTCACATCTCCACAAACTTCAAAAGTGTTCCCTTTCATATAGTATCAATAATATGCATATCCTTGCTACAGGCAGTTAGATTTGGGTATGTAATTTTAGGCTGAAATTGAGATGAAGGTCCTATCCAGAAGAGGAAAGAATGAGTAACAGTAGGCTGTATCATGAATAGGAAAAAGAGCAGCAAATACATTGTGCCTTTCGGCACATATTAAAAGCATGTTTTAAATAGTTTTTACAGATAAGCTGACTGCAGTGATTAAATTCTATAAGGAACATGGCGTGGCTCCAAGGAAGAAGAGGTGTGGTGGTCGTCTCGCCAGCAAGCTGGTGATGTCCTATAAGGATATTCAGCGAATTGTTCATTATGTCAAAAACGTTGATGTTCACACCATGTTGCTCTTAAGATGGATCCCTGGATTTAAGAGGGCAGACATCCGGGTGCTACTGGCATTTTAGACCAAGTCCTCTGTGTGGCGCAGGTACAAAACTTTTTGATGCGTGATCATGTTGAGTGTTTTCCTAAATCAAACATTCAACATCTCAAGCAAGTGGACCAGCGGCAAAGACTCTAACCAACGCCCACACAACCGGATCCAAATAGGCCGTCAGTCCTTACTCTCTGGTGACGTGTGTGGTCATATTTTCTTTAACATTTCTAATTGATTGGCTGTTTAGAAAGAACAGAGCTTACTCTGACCCTTTTTAGCTCTCAGCCCCTCCATCCCCTTTCCTGTTTTTGCTCTTTTCAAATGTTTACACTGTGCGGTGTTCATAAAAATGCAGGTCCTGTGTTTGAGAGGGTTGCTTAGGCACATCTACATACTGTATGCTGTACCCAGGGGAAAAATGTGTTTGAGTATAGCCTGTACACTTTCTCTGTGACATGTATTTATAAGAGACGTTATTTAACGTGGGAATTTCTTATGTATTTAATCTCCCAAGCCTTATCTTCGAATGTAATCTGACATGGAAAAACTAAGGGCCACAACAATATGTGCAAGGACTACATGGATGTGCACATGCATGTGCGCGTACACATGAATACAAACACATGCACACTGCGTGTAGTCCTTGCACATACTGTATCATGCCGTGAACATGTGCGGTGTGAGTTTTTCCGCTGTCATATGTATCTGCATGTACTGTACATGTGTACACGTGCAAATAAGTGAATGTAGCCAATACATTCTGATGCTTGTATGTGTACACACGTATATGTACAAATGTGTGCACGCATACACATGCAAATGTACACATATACATGTTTGCGCGACAACTATGCAACAGACATTGTCTGCAGTTTTGTATTAAGTAAATAGTTGTTAGTCATTATTTGAATAAATGTCTTAAAAGTAACTGCAAACTTTGCGTTTTTCTCAAAAACACACTCAGCATATAACGGTGCGCAACTAACTTGATATTTGGAGTAGAGAGATCATGTGGGTTTCATTAGAAAGCTAACATTTGCCTCTTTTCAGCACTGTATAAAAATCAAAATGTGTTTTGGGGTCAATGTGACGGATTATGATAGAGCAAGTCACATACAGTATGTTAACATATATCACAAATTAACAGTTAACTTTCCCTCTCTGTCTTGACAATCCTCACAGTTCACTCAGAGATGGTATGTATGCTGGTTGATGGTACCTGCAGGCCTGTTTGAGGGACAACTGGACAGAACATATCAGAATTTTTGGACTTCAGCTGAGACCCTCCTCTCCTTCCCTGTCCTCCTTTACACATCCTGTTAGGAAAGCTCCTTCTTTACACTTCCTGTTAGGCAAGATGCTCTCAAGGGGTGTCTCTTCAATTCTCAAATGTCGTGTGGTATTCCCTATAGATGACCCTTACAAGCTTTCAGATTGCTTGCCTGTGAATGGTTGTCCTCATAATCAGGCTATTTACTTGTTACATGGGTGTTTAAATACTGAGTCTCTCTTACGGAATTTAATTGATTCCTCAACTGCCCCATGCTTTCCTTCTCTCCATTATATATTAGGGGAAGTTGTTTTGCTGTTGGCACCAATCCCATGCTGCCAGATCAACTACTTCATCCTCTCATACTCAACTTTGCTCGCTCTTGTTCAACTACCCTTTGATTAAATCCATTTCATTCAATGTTTACATTTTCTTCAAGTGTGGCTTTTACTTAATAGTTGACAGATGGCACTTGTATGCAGGAATGTGGGTGTGGGGGGAAAGAGTGGACAGATGGGTGTACATAGGTTTAACTGAAGAAACTCCCGCCTCTCCTTCTCTTGATAAGAAATAAAAGTTAATGTAATTGATTCAAAATCAAATCTAATGGAATATTTTATAAATTACAAGCTAAGACAAAATGAGATTAAGATGTTACTTTGTCTTTACACATCTATTCACTACTGGCCAAATGCATTCACCATCCACTTCAGCTAGCGTTTCCATTTTTTAGGCCTGTTTACATGTGAAAGGCTGTATTATTATGCCTATGGTACTGTATGCACAATAAGGTATTCAATATATTTTTTAATCTGACCTGAGTTGAAGTTAGTATCATTAATCCTACATCAAGTCTCAAATATAGCTGAATTGCGGTGTATTTACAGAATAACCCGTGCTGTACAATTTTTATTCACCAGATGGCAGTAATGTGAGAGTTCTATTAACCTTTCAAGTACAGAGCAAATGTCAAAATTCATGAAATTCCCTGAATGTTGAGCCCCCAACTCCTGTCACTCACACCATGAAAT
This sequence comes from Salmo salar, assembly GCF_965601325.2. Classification (NCBI taxonomy): domain Eukaryota; kingdom Metazoa; phylum Chordata; class Actinopteri; order Salmoniformes; family Salmonidae; genus Salmo; species Salmo salar. Next base: position 41,164,644 of record NC_138293.1, read on the forward strand.
ATCTTAAACATATACAGTTGGCATGGGGCGCATGCCATGATTTATAGACAATGACACTTAAATTATTGGTTGGAGAAATATTATTTGTTGTATCTCTTCAAGGTATAGCCAAGAATCCTGAAAAAGAGAACGTTGGATTGAATAGCGCATTCCGTTTGCCAACAATACTGTACTTTGACAAAGTCGAGTGTTCGTTGTGCATGCCAGTTACTAAAACAATGTAACTTGTTAATCATGTTTCTATCGTGTATAAAGCTGCCCATTTAAACGTACATGCTCTAGCAATGTGAAATATATTATTAGAATAAAGACCGAAGTGTTGGTAGAGTATAATCATATAATTTAACCTACCTCGTGTGTAAGAAGCGCCGCGCTACTTCCTTGTTGAAGAAAAGGTGTGCATTACGCTTGACGCAAATTAGTCTACGAATCATTGAGGAACATTTATCAATTGACTGGAATAAACAAATTGATGAATTATCCCGTGGGTGAATAACTTAATGAATGTGTATTGCGTGATTTAAAGAAGAAGGTATGCCACAAATTATTGCAGTGTGTGTTAATGTAAAACTGTTGTTTATGATGGTATATGTCCATGGGAAATTACGCATCTATGGTAGAAATGTGCTTTGGGGCTATCAAGATGGAACATTCCTAGCTGAAGGGATTTCCTGGAAATAGTATTTAGGTGCTCAGTTTTTTTTTTTATGCCTTGGGGAGAGCAGGCTGAGTTTGAGTAATAGGCAAAGAGTTGTTGCCGCAATAGTTTATACTGAGAATATCTTAGATTTTTTCAAGTCCTGATTGTTATTTTCTGTACAAAGTGTGTTGGCCAATTAATCCTGCACCTGTTAATATTGTAAATAAAAGCCTCTAAGAGAGGTGAGCACCAGAACATCCTGTCTCCTCACTGTCCGATCCACGGCTTCGGCTTCTTCTTCACACAGTTCAAGGTCTGGTCTGAATATTCATTTTTGATTGCACAAAAAATAAAGAATTAAGAGGCAAAGGCCTGAGGCTACAGCCCATTAATAACAAATTACCAGCCAGACCACCACACACACACCTGCAGTACACTTGTATCTATGCCCCCACTTACTTACACACATGCAATTCAAGGAAGAGCTAAGTCTGTATTCACTTGGGGCCTGATTCAGACTTAGGATATTTACACCTTTCCAACACACTTCTCAGTAGTTGGTATTCAGACTTACCTTATGCAGGTGTGTTTCTGGCTTTGCAGGTGTGATTCCCTTGCATTCAATAGGGGTTTCAGTACATTTATCTAAAGCAATCCCTTGAAATTTGGTGTACCTTTTAATTTGAATTTTCTCACCAGACTCACTAGAATATATGGAGAGAACGGTTCAGAATATTATGAAAGAATGAAAGAAAGCCATGTAGGCCTAAATACACGTATATTTCTCTCCTTTTTAGCACCACATAGATTTAAAAATACACTGATCTTATATGTTATTTACAGTTAGGAAACTATTTATGAATAATAATACAAAACTGGTTTGGACAGCCTTTACGTACAAAATATATCGGTGAATCAAAATATACCGTGGTTTGATTCATCCCCGAAGTTCAATTGTTCAATCCAATGAATATTGGAAGGTGAAAAAAGTGTACAATAGGGGTTCAGCAGTAGTCCTTTAAATCAACCCTAATAATCCTCACTAATCATGGAACTGTGATGACTACGGTTCAAGTCCAGCAGTCGTGAATCGTGCACCAGGCTCCAGGTTTAAACTGTTATGTATGGTCTGCATTCCATAATGATACGAATAGGCTGCATGTCCAACATTATTGCACAACTTGTAATAAATTAGCCTAATATGATCCACTAGCGCTAGCAATCCTCAGGAACAACCACATGAACGTGACAGATGAAAGAAAGGTAAACTATGTCATGGAATGATGCAAATATAAGGAAACTAACACTAAAACGACAGTTGTAAATGTATGTGGATTTAACTGACGGTGGCAACCGATAGTGGCTAATATTTAACATGATACAAATTGTAAAAAAATAAAGTGAAAAGTCTGGCCATGTAATTAAAACATTACAGAAATCCTAAATCAGCTCAGTAGATTTGGCGCTATACTGTCATTTGTGCATGGCTACAGAAGCCTATAGCTTGGGTCTCCAAATGTCATCCTTGCAAGTTACATTTGTCTCCAGCGATCATAAGGTAAAATATATTTAAAACATTTGCCATTTATATTTAGAATCCCCTTAACTAAATAGTTTTATCAAATTCCTTGATCTTATCGATAGCTCTTATCAATTTGTAAATTACAGTGCATGGAGAATAGTGTTATATCTATCTGAAAAAATAAAGTAGAAGTGACAAGTTGCTTGACCTTATTCGTTGTTTCATCACGTGTAAGGTGGTGGAACTATGAGGAAATTAAGTTAAGGTCAGAATATCTATAGACACCTCCGCCATAACCATAATTTCTTTGATCGCCACCCAAAACGAATAGCGGGTGAATAGCATGCTATTCTCATGCTTAAGTTGATTGTCAAAATATGCATAGAGACAAGTGCATAACAAGGGAATTCCATTCCATTTATGTGCGCTTAACTCGGGTTGGAATTCCCCCCAAAGTGTCAGGGCAACATTGCTGATCTAGGATCACTGATCAGGTCCCCTCTGTGATCAGTAGATGCAGCTGCTGTTTCAGCACTGAGGAGCGGACCCCTGAAAAACTTCTGCTTATAGGAAAGGTCACATGTCATAAGTTATTGTAGAGATGACACAATTGTCTTAATATTGAATTGTGTCTATTGATTACAATTTATTTTAGGAGATATCATTCTGATTCAGACTCTTCACACCTGTTTCTTGGGCCAAAAAGAACAAGATTCCAAAATATATATTTTTTCATGCCCACAGCTATCCATATTATCCAAGGTATTGATAACCAAAGAAATGTGTGCTTTCATGGATATAAACAAAGATTTTTGGCATTCTTATCAACATTTCAGAAAAAGGCTAATTTAATTAAGTTCAATTACATGTAGTAGCTTTTAAAGTCCTCTGGACCACAGTAGCGAGCTGTTAACACTGGAGTCCATTTGAGACCTGAATTTAGAACCTTGAAATGACAGATGATAAGTGTAAATAAACACAAACACGCTGCATAAAAAAATACAGGTAGACAGACTTTTGTATCCCACTTTTTACTTAGATTGATTTTTTTTTAAATTATCAGTAACAGTGTTATTGAATATGACAACTTGAGAAATTCCATTCCAGCAATTGATCTAAAAAATGGTCAGCCTAAAGGGTCTTTAAAAACAAAATTTGCATAGAGGGAGTCAATCCCAAATAATTCCCTAAAACCTATGCATTTGTGGCGATCTGAGATTATTTGACAGGTGTAATCAATCTGATAATTGCTCCCCCTATGTCGAAGTTAATTCTTTAATCAAAACCTCATAAATGCATAGGGCATACACCCTAGGGGTGATTAGAAAAGTGTTCTAGTTGCCTATTTCACTTTCCTGAGTTTGTTCTGTTGGCATGCTAACTTCATAATAAATTCAGCATTTTAGCTAACATGAGTATTTGTATCTTTCTGTCACACTTACACAGTCTAATCCTTTCTTTGTGCTTTGTGCTGCTAAACTGTAAACACCCCACCTAAACCCTGGAATATTATAGGAGGGGGTGTGTACTTCCAGGTATGAACAAAATTAAAAACTTAAACCTAAAAATGTAATACATGTTGTTGATATTTATTTTATGTTATTCCATGTCCAATTTTGACACAATAAATGAGAAAACAAGTCGATTTTAGTTTGTAAAATTCAGAAACGAAAGACGAAAAACGGTCATTTCGTTTTTCCACGCCCTGTTTTGACTCGGCGTTGACGCAAGTGAGAGGTTGGCTTTCATTCATCTGGAGCAACAACATGGCGGCAACCTGATAGCAGCTGCATCAAAAATAGCAAACCTCACATATTTGTGCAGACAGACACAAATTAAAAAAAATACAGCGGAAGACTACATAACTAACAGGACATCCATCTACTTCGATTCAGTCTGAAAGTCAAGGTGAGACTTGTTTACCAAAATGCCGACGTTTAACTAACCTACCATCATCTGTATTTAACGTTAGCCGTCAACTACTGTAGCTTTTTGCAGTTTGTAAACACCAGGGATGACGTAGCTAACTTACTGTTACTGTATTCGACTTGTTTGCTATTAACTTGATCTGATTCTGAGCATAGCCTACAAAACTAACTAAACACCGATTACATATCCGAGTTAAATGGCTAACGTTATCTAGCACGTCGTTAGCTAGCTACAGAAATGTTAGTTGAATGAAAGTGTAACGTTACATTTGTGCTGGTGTTCGGGACGATCGGAGTTGAGGTGTTAAAAGCATGTTACCCGGTGTAGTCACACCGAAACTATCTGTTTGGAAAACTACCCTCGTCAGTTGAGGAAGGCAACTATGGTACTGTACTGAAACAAACAGCAAAATACCCGAGGCTAGCTAACGTTCACTAGTTAGCTAGCTCAAGCCAAAACATAAACATGCGTAGATTTTTTTTGGAACACAAAATAAGCATGCGCAGATTTTTGGGTTGCAAGTTTTTCTATGTGCGCCACGCATTTACTGAGTCGTGCGACAGCTAGTTGTCTGGCAAGAACATGTCATAATCGATTTTTCCTTGTTTGCTTGCGTTCTGAAATGCTGATCTTATGATTTAGTATTTTGACAGCAGACCAGGCAGAAGTAGCGTAAAACGCATAGCCAGCCAATCTTGTGGATCTATCCTGTGCAGTCACTCGCTTCCTACAACATGAACATTAGGCTAATATCCCCCCTGATTGCTGAGAGATTTGACTGTTGATATCGTTATTCACCCACAGGTTCCCTGGAACATAATCCTGAGTTGCCAGTTGAGAAAGGCTAGTGGACTCACTAGAAGAACTGACAAGAAATATAGGATTCAGAGCAGTAATAACGATATTAAAGACTGAAAGGACTCATTTTGGTTTGAGTATTTAGCTATTGCATCTGGACTTAGATCAAGGCAAACCGATGGTGTCCTCTCTGAAGTAGAAACCATGGATCGCTACCAGGACCTATGGCCGAAATACAGGGCTTGGGTTTGAAACAGGACCATTTACCTCTCCCTCTGCCTGTCGCCATCCCATATCAGATCACAGATGGAGGTGACATGGAGCTAAGCAGTGAAATGTAATCTCGGCCAGACATCCCGCTCTCTGCTCAGTAGCACCTGTCACAGCCTGAACTCTCCACAAATCTTTTCATCCAGGACCTTGAACTCATTGGGTCTTAGCTAACTGCCCTACACCTCTCTGGAAACTGTTACAGCTAGTCTACAGCTTCCCACAAACCAAAACTAACCCCTTCATGTTTACAGACCTACTCTATCCCAACGTCAACAGTTTCTCTCAGTGCCCAGACCTGGCCACACCTCCCATGTCCCTTAATGTTTTCTAATTGAACTGTATCCCTGAGCCACCACGATACACAGCCCAGGCCAAAGGCTTGAGGTCACAGTGCAGTTGCATTGGACTGTCTGGAGCACACTGCAGTGACTAAGCTCTAACTAAGTTCATTTAAACATGAGTGACGGGGAGCTGCAGCACCTGGACTATCTGACTGAGAATGAGCTGATGGGCATGGACACGTTCATTCACCGCATCGACTCAACCGAGGTGATCTACCAGCCACGTAGGAAGAGGGCCAAGCTGATTGGGAAGTACCTGATGGGAGACCTGCTGGGGGAGGGCTCCTACGGTAAGGTGAAGGAGATGCTGGACTCTGACACGCTGTGTCGCAGGGCCGTCAAGATCCTCAAGAAGAAGAAGCTGAGGCGGATCCCCAACGGAGAGGCTAATGTGAAGAAGTAAGTTTTGGGGATGGGAGGGAGTTTGTGTGATGGTGAGTTTTTCTTTCTTTTTTTTCTCCCCTTGTCTTTCTTTTTTCTCTCTCTTCTTCCCTCTGGTTTACACTCTTGGTCATGCATTGTCAAGCACAAGTATTTATTAACTATTCTAAACTGGTTTATTTGAGCCCTGAATGCTGATTGGCTAACAGCCGTGGTATATCAGACCGTATACCACGGGTATGACAAAACATTTATTTTTACTGCTCTAAATGCGTTGGTAACCAGTTAATAATAGGAATAAGGCTCCTTGGGGGTTTGTGATAGATATTGGCCATATACTACACCCCCTTAGTCCTTATTGCTTAAATGTCACTGCTATAGGATGATTGCCTGGGTAACGCTTAAGATTGTGTCTCTCTGTGATTATCATTAGTGCGTGCATAGTCTATTACTGTATTCACGCCTACAGTGTCTCATGAACTGTTTTCCCTACATATGATCCGCCATCGTCCCCCGTCTAAAGTGCACAACAACACTTTGGATCTTCATTTGCATTTCGCTCTCCTATTCAAATAAGTCCCTTTCCCTACATGGCAGCACCATAGGGCCTTTTATCACTACGAGAGATTTCCTAGAGATTTTGAGAAAATACCCTCGGCCAGACCTTTTACTGTAATGTGAATTTGTCACATCTAGGCCACTACCTCCGGAGGTTGAGCCCAACACTCATAGCCGAGTGACGTTTTTGAAACCACTGAAATGTATAGGCATTTTCCTTATATTATACTTAAAAAAAAATGTTTTACAGGAAAAGATGGTTATTCTGAAATTGTCGCCGTAGGTTTAAAGCAGGGATGTGTAACTGCCGGGCCCGCCCCCCCTTTTGTAGGCCCACTGAGATATATAACAACTTAAATCCCTGTGGATTGATGAGTAATTGAAAAATGTCAGTTGAGGGATGAGGCAAAATTTATGGCAATTAAGTCTGGCTGCACAACTGATTGGCAAATGTAATGCAAATTGAGAAATCATGTGACTAAATAATAATAATAAGAAACTATACTATGAAACAAAGAAATTATATAAAGAATGATAGTAAAAAGCTTTGGAGCACCTTTTTTAATTTGTATTTATTTATTTATTTCACCTTTATTTGACCAGGTAAGCTAGTTGAGAACGAGTTCTCATTTACAACTGCGACCTGGCCAAGATAAAGCAAAGCAGTGTGACAGAAACAACACGGAGTTACACATGGAATGAACAAGCGTACTATCAATAACACAATAGAAAAAATGGTGTGTGCATGGCATGAGGATGTATGGCAATAAATAGGCCATAGTAGCAAAGTAATTACAATTTAGCTGATTAACACTGGAGTGATAGATGAGCAGATGATGATGTGTAAGTAGTGATACTTGTGTGCAAAAGAGCAGCAAAGTAAATAAAAACAATATGGGGATGAGAGAGGTCGATTGGGTGGGCTATTTACAGATGGACTATGTACAGCTGCAGCGATCAGTTAGCTGCTCAGATAGCTGATGTTTAAAGTTAGTGAGGGAAATGTAAGTCTCCAGCTTCAACGATTTTTGCAATTCGTTCCAGTCACTGGCAGCAGAGAACTGGAAGGAAAGGCGGCCAAAGAAGGTGTTGGCTTTGGGGATGACCAGTGAGATATACCTGCTGGAGCGCGTGCTACAGGTGGGTGTTATCGTGACCAGTGAGCTGAGATAAGGCGGAGCTTTACCTAGCATAGATTTATAAATGACCTGGAGCCAGTGGGTCTGGCGACGAATATGTAGCGAGGGCCAGCCGACTAGCACATACAGGCTGCAGTGGTGGGTGGTATAAGGCGCTTTGGTAACAAAACGGATGGCACTGTGATAGACTGCATCCAATTTGCTGAGTAGAGTATTGGAAGGTATGTTGTAGATGACATCGCCGAAGTCGAGGATCGGTAGGATAATCAGTTTTACTAGGGTAAGTTTCGCGGCGTGAGTGAAGGAGGCTTTGTTGTGAAATAGAAAGCCGATTCTAGATTTAATTTGGGATTGGAGATGTTTGATATGAGTCGAAGGAGAGTTTACAGTCTAGCCAGGCACCTAGGTATTTGTAGTTGTCCACGTATTCTAGGTCAGAACTGTCCAGAGTAGTGATGCTAGTCGTGCGGGCAGCTAACGGTTGAAAAAGCATGCATTTGGTTTGGCTAGTGTTTAAGAGTAGTTGGAGGCCACAGAAGGATTTTTGTATGACATTGAAGCTCGTTTGGAGGTTAGTTAACACAGTGTCCAAAGAAGGGCCTGATGTATACAGAATGGTGTCGTCTGCGTAGAGGTGTATCAGGGAATCACCTGCAGCAAGATCGACATTGTTGATATATACAGAGAAAAGAGTCGGCCCGAGAATTGAACCCTGTGGTACCGCCATAGAGGCTGCCAGAGGTCCGGACAACAGGCCCTCCGATTTGACACACTGAACTCTGTCTGAGAAGTAATTGGTGAACCAGGCGATGCGGTCATTTGAGAAACCAAGGCTATTGAGTCTGCCGATAAGAATACGGTGATTGACAGAGTCGAAAGCCGTGGCCAGGTCGATGAAGACGGCTGCACAGTATTGTCTTTTATCGATGGCGGTTATGATATCGTTTAGTACCTTGAGCGTGGCTGAGGTGCAGCCATGACCAGCTCGGAAACTGGATTGCACATCGGAGAAGGTACGGTGGGATTCGAAATGGTTATTTAACTTGGCTTTCAAAGACATTAGAAAGGCAGGGTAGGATGGATATAGGTCTGTAACAGTTTAGGTCTAGAGTGTCACCCCTTTTGAAGAGGGGGATGACCGCGGCAGCTTTCCAATCTTTAGGGATCTCGGACGAAACGAGAGGTTGAACAGATTGGTAATAGGGGTTGCAACAATGGCGGCGGATAATTTTAGAAAGAGAGGGTCCAGATTGTCTAGCCCAGCTGATTTGTACGGGTCCAGGTTTTGCAGCTCTTTCAGAACATCTGCGATTTGGGTGAAGGGGAAGCTGGGGGCGCTTGGGCAAGTAGCTGCGAGGGGTGCGGAGCTGTTGGCCGGGGTTGGGGTAGCCAGGAGGAAAGCATGGCCAGCCGTAGAGAAATGCTTATTGAAATTTTCGATTAACATGGATTTATCGGTGGTGACCATGACGCCTAGCCTCAGTGCAGTGGGCAGCTGGGAGGAGGTGCTCTTGTTCTCCATGGACTTTAGTGTCCCAAAACTGTTTGGAGTTAGAGCTACAGGATACAAATTTCTGTTTTAAAAAGCCAGCCTTTGCTTTCCTGACTGACTGTGTCTATTGGTTCCTGATTTCCCTGAACAGTTGCATATCGCGGGGACTGTTCGATTGCTATTGCAGTCCGCCACAGGATGTTTTTGCGCTGGTCAAGGGCAGTCAGGTGTGGAGTGAACCAAGGGCTATATCTGTTCTTAGTTCTACATTTTTTGATAGGGGCATGCTTATTTAACTTCTATGGGCTATGTGGGACGCTAGCGGGACACAGCCAGTGAAATATCAGGGCGGCAAATTCAAAAACAACAAAATGTCATAATTCAACTTTCTCAAACATACAACTATTTTACACCATTTTAAAGATACACTTCTCCTTGATGTAACCACATTGTCCGATTTCAAAAAGGCTTTACAGCGAAAGCAAAACGTTAGATTATGTTAGAGTACATAGACAAAAATAATCACACAGCTATTTTCCAAGCAAGGACGTGTCAATAAAACCCAAAACACAGCTAAATGAAGCATTAACCTTTGACGATATTCATCAGATGACACTCCTAGGACATTATGTTACACAATGCATATATGTTTTGTTTGATAAAGTTCATATTTATATCCAAAAACAGCATTTTACATTGGCGCGTGATGTTCAGAAAATGTATTCCCACCAAAACGTCCGGTGAATGTGCACATCAATTTACAAAAATACTCATCATAAACGTTGACAAAATGTATAACAATTATTTAAAGAATTATAGATAGACTACTCCTGGATACAACCGCTTTGTCAGATTTTAAAATCGCTTTACGGAGAAAGCACATTTTTCAATATTCTGAGTACATAGCTCAGCCATCACAGCGAGCTATACAGACACCCGCCAAGTTCGGGGCAACCTAAACTCAGAATTAGTGTTAGAAATATTCTCTTACCTTTGCTGATCTTCGTCAGAATGCACTTCCAGGACTGCTACTTCCACAAGAAATGTTGTTTTTGTTCGAAATAATACATATTTATGTCCAAATACCTCTGTTTTGTTCGTGCGTTCAGAGCACTATCCAAAGGCATAACGCGCGAGCGCGGTACCAGAGACGAAAAGTCTAAATGTTCCATTACCGTACTTAGAAGCATATCAAATGCTGTTTAAAACAATCTTTATGGTATTTTTTATGTAAAATTGCGATAATATTCCAACCGGACAATAGCGTATTCATTCAAGGAGAAAAAGAAGGAACGGCGCGCTCGTGTGACCGCGCTTATCCAATCCCTTTATCCACAGACAGTCCACTCAGAAACTGAGCTCCTATTATCTGCCCAGTAACAGGAGAAGGCTGAAACAACTTTCTGAAGGCTTTTGACAGCCAATGGAAGCCTTAGGAAGTGCAACGTAACCCCACAGATACTGTAGTTTCGAAAGGGACTAGAAAGAACTACAATTCTCAGATCCTCCACTTCCTGGTTGACTTTGTCTCAGGTTTTTGCCTGCCATATGAGTTCTGTTATACTCAGACACCATTCAAACGGTTTTAGAAACTTCAGAGCGTTTTGTATCCAAATCTACTAATAATATGCATATTCTAGTTTCTGGGCCAGAGTAGTAACCTGTTTAAATTGGGTACATTTTTCATCCGGCCGTGAAAATACTGCCCCCTAGCCCAGACAGGTTAAGATGGTGAGGAAATTACTTTTAAAAGACGACCAGGCATCCTCGACTGACGAGATGAGGTCAATATCCTTCCAGGATACCTGGGCCAGGTCGATTAGAAAGGCCTGCTCGCAGAAGTGTTTTAGGGAGCGTTTGACAGCGATGAGGGGTGGTCGTTTGACCGCGGACCCATAGCGGATGCAGGCAGTGATCGCTGAGATCCTGATTGAAAATCGCAGATGTGTATTTGGAGGGCAAGTTGGTCAGGATAATATCTATGAGGGTGCCCATGTTTACAGATTTATGGTTGTACCTGGTGGTTTCCTTGATAATTTGTGTGAGATTGAGGGCATCTAGCTTAGATTGTAGGACTGCTGGGGTGTTAAGCATATCCCAGTTCAGGTCACCTAACAGAACGAACTCTGAAGATAGATGGGGGGGCAATCAATTCACATATGGTGTCCAGGGCACAGCTGGGGGCTGAGGGGGGTCTATAACAGGCGGCAACGGTGAGACTTATTTCTGGAGAGATTCATTTTTTTTATTGTTTCGCAAGCCTCTCGGAAGAGGGAACGCAACACCCTGCTACAACTCAACTCTCCGTGGTGTGAAAGGACTGTAGGTGTGAGTAAGGATGACAAAAGGCAGAGAATACCGTTTTACAGGGAATTTATTCCTTCGCACGGTAAGTTTGGGGAAAAGGGGTTGGATGGAACCAAAGCAAAGAAAGTAAATATCAAAGCCCCCTCTCCTACCTTACCTGCCTACCCACTACTTAACTAACTAGCACCACCTGGTTCACTAACCAAAATACAGGGGATGGTCCGCCCAGGTCTTTCCTAGTGTGCATAGACAAACTACTACGGGTTATGTATGCCCGCAGGCCTCTTGCCTAAGCACTCCCTAGGTGCCTTCCCCTTCTCCCCTGGGAACAAATTAAACAGAATAACACAACTAAGTTCAATAATCAAAACACTGCGTCCTATTGACACACAACAGACAACTAATCAGCTCCCTCAGCAACAATGAACACACTACATTCCAAAATTCTTAGAACAACCAACATGCTATAACCCTAAGCCATCAGCCTCCTCTCTCAGCAAATATCTCTCCTCTGAGGAACAGAACACTGGCTTATAAAGCTTCAGAAGGAGTTGTTAATGGGAGACGGCTGCGTCCTGACGAGGAGGCGGGGTCAGCTCTCCAATCAGTAATGAGGCAAACCAATCAGCTGCTTGGAGAATTTCAGGAATCCATCCTGAAACACATACATACAAACCACAACACAGAAACTGGGGAACGTAACATAAATTAGAAGCTCGAACTGTTTTGGCATAGACCTGGAAAGTATGACAGAACTTTGCAAGCTATCTCTGCAGTAGATTGCAACTCCTTCCCCTTTGGCAGTTCTATCTTGAACGCAAATGTAGTTGGGTATGGAAATCGCAGAATTTTTGGTGGCCTTCCTAAGCCAGGATTCAGACATGGCAAGGACATCTGGGTTGGCGGAGTGTGCTAAAGCAGTGAGTAAAACAAACTTAGGGAGGAGGCTTCTGATGTTAACATGCATGAAACCAAGGCTTTTTCGATTACAGAAGTCAACAAATGAGAGTGCCTGGGGACATGCTGGGCCTGGGTTAGCCTCCACATCACCCGAGGAACAGAAGAGAGTAGGATGAGGGAACGGCTAAAAGGCTAGCAAAACTGGTCGTCTAGTGCGTTGAGGACAGAGAATAAAAGGAGCAGATTTCTGGGCGTGGTAGAATAGATTCAGGGCATAATGTGCAGACACATTATGATGGGGTGCGGGTACAGTGGAGGTAAGCCCAGGCACTGAGTGATGATAAGAGAGGTTGCATCTCTGGACATGCTGGTTACACTGGGTGAGGTCACTGCATGTGTAGGAGGTGGGACAAAGGAGGTATCTAAGGCATCTACAGTGGGACTAGGGGCTCCGCAGTAAACTAAAACAATGATAATTATCCTAAACAACAGTATACAAGGCATATTGACATTTGAGAGAGACTTAAAGCGAGGCATAAAGCAATCACAGGTGTTGTTTGGGAGAGCAACCACCTCTGGCAAGGATAACAGCATGGAGTCTTTAACTGTGATGTTTGACAAGGTTAAGGAACACATTTGGAGGGATTTTTGGACCATTCCTCTATGCAGATCCTTTCAAGATCCTTCACATTCTTGGGTTTGCGCTTATCAACTGCCCTCTTCAACTCAGCCCACAGGTTTTCGATTGGATTGAGGTCCGGCGACTGAGATGGCCATGAACCATTTCTGTGGTGATCTTGAGGTATGTTTTGGGTCATTGTCTAGTTGGAAAGTCCACCTATGGCCATGTCCCAGCCTTCTGGCAGAGGCAACCAGATTGTTAGCCAAAATTGCCTGATACTTGGTGGAATTCATTGATGGCACAATCTTAACCAGTGCCGCTGGACCTCTGGAATTAAAACAGCCCCAAAACATCACTGACCCACCACCATATTTCCTTGTATGCATCTCTGTTTCGATGGCAAACATGCCAATGCTCTATCTAACCAAAACGTTCAATTTTGGTCTAATCTGACCAGAGCACCTTCTTCCAGTTATAATTTAAAAGACGTTTGGCAAACTCCAAGCGCTGGCGTCTGTGTCTTGGGTTCAGAAAGGGCTTTCTTCTGGCAACACTTCCAAAGAGCCTGTGGTTGCGGAGGCGGCGTCTGATGGTGCTTTTTGAAACCTTGTTTGTGGATTTTCTTGTAGCCATTACCAGATTTAGGAAGATCAACGACCATCTCTCTCTTTTGAACTGTCAGTTCTTTTGTTTTCTTCATGCTGTTGGATGACAAAGGGATATTGCATGCGTGTTCTCATTTTTTTATACCCTAGTAAAACAGGAAGTGATGTAATGGCTCAATATAGTTGCTTAAGACTTACATAAACTTAAATAAGTGGAATTGAATTCCTGGTTTAATTATGGTAGATGTTATTTATAGTAATCTTTATGGCTGCCATTAATTGTGAAACTATGATTTGGAGGACATTGATTTTTAATTAAACGCATATGGAGTCATGTAGTAACCAAAAAAGTGTTAAACAAATCCAATTATATTTGAGATTCTTAAAAGTAGCCACCCTTTGTCTTGACAGCTTTGCATACTCTTGGCATTCTCTCAACCAGCTTCATGAGGAATGCTTTTCCAAGAGTCTTGAAGGAGTTCCCACATATGCTGAGCACTTGTTGGCTGCTTTTCCTTCACTCTGTGGTCCAACTCATCCCAAACCATCTCAATTGGGTTGAGGTCGGGTGATTTGTGGAGGCCAGGTCATCTGATGCAGCACTCCATCACTCTCCGTCTTGGTCAAATAGCCCTTACACAGCCTGGAGGTGTTTTGGGTCATTGTCCTGTTTAAAAACAAATGATACTCCCACTAAGCGCAAACTAGATGGGATGTTGTATCGCTACAGAATGCTGTGGTAGCCTGCAGCGGTAGCCATGCTGGTTAAGTGTGCCTTGAATTCTGAATAAATCACTGACAGTGTCACCAGCAAAGCACCATCACACCACCTCCATGTTTCACGGTGGGAATTACACATGCAGAGATCATCTGTTCACCTACTCTGCATCTCACAAAGACACGGCAGATCTCAAATTTGGACTCATCAGACCAAAGGACAGATTTCCACCAATCTAATGTCCATTGCTCGGGTTTCTTGGCCCAAGCATGTCTCTTCGTATTGGTGTCCTTTTATTAGTGTTTTTTTGTTGTTGCAGCAGTTCTACCATGAAGGCCTGATTCACACAGTCTCTTCTGAACAGTTGATGTTGAGATGTGTCTTGAACTCTGAAGCATTTATTTGGGCTTTAACTTTAATGAACTTATCCTCTGCAGCAGAGGTAACTCTGGTTCTTCCTTTCCTGTGGCGTTGCTTCATGAGAGCCAGTTGCATCATAGCGCTTGATGGTTTTTGCAACTGCACTTGAAGAAACTTTCAAAATTCTTGACATTTTCCGATATTGACTGATCTTCATGTCTTAAAGTAATGATGGACTGTCGTTTCTCTTTGCTTATTGGAGCTGTTCTTGCCATAATATGGACTTGGTCTTTTATCAAATAGGGTTATCTTCTGTATACCACCCCTTCCTTGTCACAACACAACTGATTGGCTGAAACACATTAAGAAGGAAAGAAATTCCAGAAATGAACTTTTAACAAGGCACACCTGTTAATTGAAATGCATTCCAGGTGACTACCTCATGAAGCTGGTTGACATAATAACATTCTTTTTTGGTTACTACATGATTCCATATGTGTTATTTCATAGTTTTGATGTCTTTTTACTATTATTCTACAATGTAGAAAATAGTAAAAATAAAGAAAACGTTGAATGAGTAGGTGTGTCAACTTTTGACTGGTGCGTGTGTGCGTGCAGTTGAAGTCGGAAGTTTACATACACTTAGGTTAGTCATTAACTCGTTTTTCAACCACTCCACAAATTACTTGTTAACAAACTATAATTTTGGCAAGTCGGTTAGGACATCTACTTTGTGCATGACACAAGTAATTTTTCCAACAATTGTTTACAGTCCGATTATTTAACTTATCATTCACTGTATCACAATTCCAGTGGGTCAGAAGTTTATATACACTAAGTTGACTGTGCCTTTTAAACAGTTTGGAAAATTCCTGAAAATGTCATGGCTTTAGAAGCTTCTGATAGGCTAATTGACATCATTTGAGTCAATTGGAGGTGTACCTGTGGATGTATTTCAAGGCCTACCTTCAAACTCACTGCCTATTTGCTTGACCTCATGGGAACATCTAAAGAAATCAGCCAAGACCTCAGAAAATAAATTGTAGACCTCCACAAGTCTGGTTCATCCTTGGGAGCAATTTCCAAATGCCTGAAGGTACCACGTTCATCTGTACAAACAATAGTACGCAAGTATAAACACCATGGGACCACGCAGATGTCGTACCGCTGAGGAAGGAGACGTGTTCTGTCTCCTAGAGATGAACGTACTTTGGTGCGAAAAGTGCAAATCAATCCCAGAACAACAGCAAAGGACCTTGTGAAGATGCTGGAGGAAACAGGTAAAGTATCTATATCCACAGTAAAACGAGTCCTATATCGACATAACCTGAAAGGCCGCTCAGCAAGGAAGAAGCCACTGCTCCAAAACCGCCATAAAAAAGCCATACTATGGTTTGCAACTGGACATGGGGACAAAGCTCATACTTTTTGGAGAAATGTCCTCTGGTCTGATGAAACAAATATAGAATTGTTTGGCCATAATGACCATCGTTATGTTTAGAGGGAAAAGGGGGACGCTTGCAAGCCAAAGAACACCATCCCAATCGTGAAGCACAGGGGGGGCAGCATTATGTTGTGGGGGTGCTTTGCTGCAGGAGGGACTGGTGCACTTCACAAAATAGATGGCATCATAAGGGAGGAAAATGATGTGGGTATTTTGAAGCAACATCTCAAGTCATCAGTCAGGAAGTTAACCTGTTAGGGCTAGGGGGCAGTATTTGCACGGCTGGATAAAAAAAATGTACCCGATTTAATCTGGTTACTAATCCTACCCAGTAACTAGAATATGCATATACTTATTATATATGGATAGAAAACACCCTAAACTTTCTAAAACTGTTTGAATAGTGTCTGTGAGTATAACAGAACTCATTTGGCAGGCAAAACCCTGAGACATTTTCTGACAGGAAGTGGATACCTGATGTGTTGTATTACCTTTAAACCTATGCCATTGAAAAACACAGGGGCTGAGGAATATTTTGGCACTTCCTATTGCTTCCACTAGATGTCACCAGCCTTTACAAAGTGTTTTGAGTCTTCTGGAGGGAGATCTGACCGAACAAGAGCCATGGAACGATGATGGCCCATTAGACACCTGGCGTGCGAGTTCATGTTGGGTACCCTCGTTCCAATACGTTATAAAAGAGAATGCATTCGTCCACCTTGAATATTATTCATGTTCTGGTTAAAAAAGGCCCTAATGATTTATGCTATACAACGTTTGACATGTTTGAACGAACGTAAATATATTTTTTCCCCTCGTTCATGAAGTGAAGTCCGGCGGGCTTAGATCATGTGCTAACAAGACGGAGATTTTTGGACATAAATGATGAGCTTTTTTGAACAAAACTACATTCGTTATGGACCTGTGATACCTGGAAGTGACATCTGATGAAGAGAATCAAAGGTAATGGATTATTTACATAGTATTTTCGATTTTAGATCTCCCCAACATGACGGCTAGTCTGTATCGCAACGCGTATTTTTCTGGGCGCAGTGCTCAGATTATTGCAAAGTGTGATTTCCCAGTAAGGTTATTTTTAAATCTGGCAAGTTGATTGCGTTCAAGAGATGTAAATCTATAATTCTTTAAATGACAATATAATATTTTACCAATGTTTTCTAATTTTAATTATTTAATTTGTGGTGCTGACTTGACTGCCGGTTATTGGAGGGAAACGATTTCCTCAACATCAACGCCACAGTAAAACGCTGTTTTTGGATATAAATATGAACTTGATAGAACTAAAAATGCATGCATTGTCTAACATAATGTCCTAGGAGTGTCATCTGATGGAGATTGTAAAAGGTTAGTGCATCATTTTAGCTGGTTTTATGGTTTTGGTGACCCTGTCTTTGAATTGACAAAACATTACACACAACTCTTGTAAATGTACTGTCCTAACATACTCTAAATTTATGCTTTCGCCGTAAAACCTTTTTGAAATCGTAAAACGTGGTTAGATTAAGGAGATGTTTATCTTTCAAAGGGTGTAAAATAGTTGTATGTTTGAAAAATTAGAATTTTGACATTTATTTGGATTCAAATTTGCCGCTCTTGAAATGCACCTGCTTTTGGAGTGCACCACGGGTGGGACGCTTAAGGACAACAAAGTCAAGGTATTGGATTTGCCATCACAAAGCTCTGACCTCAACCCTTTTTCGAAAATTTGTGGGCGGAACTGAAAAAGCGTGTGTGAGCAAGGAGGCCTACACACCTGACTCAGTTACACCAGCTCTGTCAGGAGGAATGGGCCAAAATTCACCCAACGTATTGTGGGAAGCTTGTGGAAGGCTACCCGAAACGTTTGGCCCAAGTTAAACAATTTAAAGTCAACGCTATCAAATACTAATTGAGTGTATGTGAACTTCTCACCCACTGGGAATGTGATGAAAGAAATAGAAGCTGAAATAAATCATTCTCGCATCTGCTACAAGACCATGGTGCTTGCCTACGGAGCTGTGAGGGGAACGGCACCTCCGTACCTTCAGGCTCTGATCAGTCCCTACACCCAAAGAAGGGCACTGCGTTCATCCACCTCAGGCCTGCTCGCCTCCTACCTCTCCAGAAGCACAGTTCCCGCTCAGCCCAGTCAAAACTGTTCGCTGCTCTGGCACCACAATGGTGGAACAAGCTCCCTCACGACGCCAGGACAGCGGAGTCAATCACCACCTTCCGGAGACACCTGAAACCGCACCTCTTTAAGGAATACCTGGGATAGGATTAAGTAATCCTTCTAACCCCCCCCCCCCCCCCTCCCCCCCCAAAAAAGATTATAGATGTACTATTTGTAAAGTGGTTGTTCCACTGGATATCATAAGGTGAATGCACCAATTTGTAAGTCGCTCTGGATAAGAGCGTCTGCTAAACGACGTAAATGTAAATGATTCTGACATTTCACTTTCTTAAAATAGTGGTCATCCTAACTGACCTAAGACAGGGAATTTTTAGTACGATTAAATGTCAGGATTTGTGAAACTGAATTTAAATATTTGCCTAAGGTGCATATAAACTTCTGACTTCAACTGTATGTCTGTCTGTATTTTTTTAAAGAATTACAGTGGGCAGTTTGGAAAAAACGAATCCCGTCCAAATCATCCTCTGGAATAACGGACTTTCTGAAGTAATAATTCCATAACCAACGTTCTCTAGTAATACTATTCCCATGCAAATAGGTCTTTGGTCACATGCATACATGTGCCACGTAAAGAGAGCAAGGGTTGAGGGAGTAGGAAATGTTTTTCCTAAACAAATTAGGAATTTTGGTAGCAACTTTTCAGTCAAATGGCTGTAAATATGTTGCAAATGTAGCAACACGGACAGCGTGGTAAACGCTTAAATGTTCTGTGGTGGTCGCTGCAGCCGGGAGGAGAGAGCGACAACAGGCGCTAGTCAGTCACACTTTAAAACATTTTTTTTTTTTTTGTAGTGCAGCAAATATGACTCCGGCCCGGCACAATCAAATCAATTGCTGGTCGGACTCCCTCTAGTCATTTGTGTGCCTTAATTATTTAATCATAGTGTGCTTAAAGCATCAGACAAGCTCAGTGAATATAGTTGATTAAAGCACATACTTGAGGTTTTGCATTTAGGCCAAAAAGTTAAATCATCAGACCAGAGAATCTTGTTTCTCATGGTATGAGAGGTGCCTTTTGGCAAACTCTAAGTGTTCTATCTTGTGCCTTTTACTGAGGAGTGCCTTCCGTCTGGCCGCTCTACCATAATGGCCTGATTGGTGGAGTGCTGCAGAGATGGTTGTCCTTCTGGAAGGTTCTCCTATCTCCACAGAGGAACTCTGGAGCTCTGTCAGTGACCATCGGGTCCTTGGTCACCTCCCTGACCAAGCTCATTCTCCCGTGCTCAGTTTGGCCGGGCGGCCAGCTCTAAGAAGAGTCTTGGTGTTTCCGAACTTTGTCCATTTAAGAATGATGGAGGCCACTGTCTTCTTGGGGACCTTCGGTGCTGCAGATTGTTTGTTTGTTGGTACCCTTCCCCAGATATGTGCCTCAAAACAATCCTGTCTCGGAGCTCTACGGACAATTCCTTCAACCTCATGGCTTGGTTCTTGTTCTGACATGCACTGTTAACTGTGGGACGTTATATAGAAAGGTGGGGAGAAGCCTTACCAACACAATCAACAAGGCAGATCCTACAGGCCCTAGTTGTCACACCTGGATTACTGTCCAGTTGTGTAATCAGGTGCAGCAAAGAGGGACTTAGGAAAAATTGCAATTGGCTCAGAACTGGGCAGCATGGCTGGCCCACATCTAGACGTTCCGCTAGCGGAACACCGCTCCAATATCCAATGATTGGGCGTGGCGCGAAATACAAACTCCTCGAAAATCCGAAAACTTCAATTTTTCAAACATATGACTATTTTACAGCATTTTAAAGACAAGACTCTCCTTTATCTAACCACACTGTCTGATTTCAAAAAGGCTTTACAACGAAAGCAAAACATTAGATTATGTCAGAAGACTACCCAGCCAGAAATAATCAGACACCCATTTTTCAAGCTAGCATATAATGTCACAAAAAACAAAACCACAGCTAAATGCAGCACTAACCTTTTGATCTTCATCAGATGACACTCCTAGGACATTATGTTATACAATACATGCATGTTTTGTTCAATCAAGTTCATATTTATATCAAAAACCAGCTTTTTACATTCGCATGTGACGTTCAGAACTAGCATTCCCACCGAACACTTCCGGTGAATTTACTAAATTACTCATGATAAAAGTTCACAAAAAACATAACAGTTATTTTAAGAATTATAGATACAGAACTCCTTTATGCAATCGCGGTGTCCGATTTTTAAAATAGCTTTTCGGCGAAAGCACATTTTGCAATATTCTGAGTAGATAGCTCGCCATCACGGGCTAGCTAATTTGACACCCACCAAGTTTGGTACTCACCAAACTCAGATTTACTATAAGAAAAATTGGATTACCTTTGCTGTTCTTTGTCAGAATGCACTCCCAGGACTTCTACTTCAACAACAAATGTTGGTTTGGTTCCAAATAACCCATAGTTATATCCAAATAGCGGCGTTTTGTTCGTGCGTTCAAGATACTATCCGAAGGGTGACGCGCGGACGCGTATCGTGACAAAAAATGTCAAAATATTCCATTACAGTACTTCGAAGCATGTCAAACGCTGTTTAAAATCAATTTTTGTGATTTTTCTCGTAAAATAGCGATAATATTCCGACCGGGAGTCGTTGTTTTCGTTCAAAGACTGATAATCTAAAATGGACTCTTCACGTGCACGCCCGTCTCATTGTTCTCAGATCAACCACTTACCAAATGTGCTACTGTTTTTCAGCCAGAGACTGCAAAGTCATCATTCAACGTTCTGGCGCCTTCTGAGAGCCTATGGGAGCCTTAGAAAATGTCACGTTACAGCAGAGATCCTTTGTTTTGGATAGAGATGACAAAGAAGGCCAAGAAATGGTCAGACAGGGTACTTCCTGTACAGAATCTTCTCAGGTTTTGGCCTGCCATTTGAGTTCTGTTATACTCACAGACACCATTCAAACAGTTTTGGAGTGTTTTCTATCCAAAGCTACTAATTATATGCATATTCTAGTTTCTGGGCAGGAGTAATAACAAGAATTAATCGGGTACGTTTTTTTATCCGGCCGTGAAAATACTGCCCCCTATCCATAACAAGTTAACCTCTCTGGGACATGTGGGACGCTAGCGAAATTCAAATTTCTGAAACATACAACTATTATATCCCATTTTAAAGATAATCCAACCACATTAATCCAACCACATTGTCCGATTTCAAAAAGGCTTTACGGCGAAAACATAACATTAGATTAAGTTAGGACAGCGCCTAAACAAGAAAAACCACACAGCCATTTTCCAAGCAAGGAGAGGCGTCACAAAAACCATAAATACAGCTAAAATGAATCACTAACCTTTGACGATCTTCATCAGATGACACTCCCAGGAATCAATGTTACACAATACATGTATGTTTTGTTTGATAAAGTTCATATTTATATCCATAAACCCCATTTTACATTGGCGCGTGATGTTCAGAAAATGTATTGCCTCCAAAACTTCCGGTGAAAGAGCACATCAATTTACAAAAATACTCATCATAAACGTTGATAAAATTTACAACAGTTATTAAAAGAATTATGGATACACTTCTCCTTAATCCAACCGCTGTGTCAGATTTCAAAATAGCTTTACGTCGAAAGGTCTGTTATACTCACAGACATCATTCAAACAGTTTTAGAAACTGTTTGAATGATGTGTGTTTTCTATCCAAATCTACTAATAATATGCATATCCTACCTTCTGGGCCCGAGTAGCAGGCAGTTTAATTTGGGCACGTTATTCATCTGAATTTCCCAATACTGCCCCCTGTCACCAAGAAGTTAAATGTACACGGAGAGCTAACATGAATGATATGCATGTCAATCTCTCATGGCTCAAAGTAGAGGAAAGATTGACTTCAGTACTACTTTTTTTTTAAAGAGGTGCTGAATGCTGAGCTGTCTATTTAAACTACTAGCACATAGTTTGGACACCAACGCATACCCCACAAGACATGCCACCTGAGGTGTCTTCACAATCCCAAAGTCGGGAGCAGACTATGGGAGGTGCACAGTACTACATAGAGCCATGGCTACATGGAACTCTATTCCACGTTAGGTAACGGATAAAAATACACCTTATGGGACTGTGAAAACATACGCATACACATAACACACGCACTCTACACACTTACACATGGATTTTGTATTGTAGAGTAGTGGCCTGAGGGTACACACACACTTGTGCAAAGTATTTGTATATAACTGCCTTAATGTTGTTGGATCACAGGAAGAGTAGCTGCTGCCTTGGCAGTAGCTAATAGGGATCCTTAATAAATAAATAAATAGCTGAAATGCATGTTTAATTATAATAAAAATTCAATGGGGACTTGCTCGTGTGACTCAGGAGAGGCGATGTACTGCTTGTTGTTTCAGCACAGGTGGGTGGGGGAAGGGCGCAAGAGGAGCAGGGGCCAGAGAGAGAGAATTGCCAAACCAACTCCCGCAAGTTTGACAAACTTGTTGCTGTGATAGGTTATCTATCATCTCATCCAGTAGTGTCTGTCTTGCCTCAAATCGATCCAAAGAAGCTAGTTAGCCAGCTAGCTAGCAAGGTTGCATCACAACCTGGTATGGCAACTGCTTGGCATTTGACTGTAACGCGCTACAGAGTAGAGATCGACCGACTAATCGGAATGGCCGATTTAATTAGGGCCGTTTTCATAATCGGTAATCGGCATTTTCGGACACCGATTATGGCCGATATCAATGCGCTCCACGAGGAGACTGCGTGGCAGGCTGACCACCTGTTAAGCGAGTGCAGCAGGGAGCCAAGGTATGTTGCTAGCTAGCATTAGACTTCTCTTATAAAAAAAACTATCAATCTAACATAATCGCTGGTTAACTACACATGGTTGACGATATTACTAGTTTATCTAGCTTGTCCTGCATTGCATATAATCGATGCGGTGCCTGTTAATTTATCATCGAATCACAGCCTACTTTGCCAAACGGGTGATGATTTAACAAGCGCATTCGCGAAAAAAGCACTGTCGTTGCACCAATGTGTACCTAACCATAAACATCAATGCCTTTCTTAAAATCAATACACAAGTATACTGCTCAAAAAAATAAAGGGAACACTTAAACAACACATCCTAGATCTGAATGAAAGAAATAATCTTATTAAATACTTTTTTCTTTACATAGTTGAATGTGCTGACAACAAAATCACACAAAAATAATCAATGGAAATCCAACTTATCAACCCATGGAGGTCTGGATTTGGAGTCACACTCAAAATTAAAGTGGAAAACCACACTATAGGCTGATCCAACTTTGATGTAATGTCCTTAAAACAAGTCAAAATGAGGCTCAGTAGTGTGTGTGGCCTCCACGTGCCTGTATGACCTCCCTACAACGCCTGGGCATGCTCCTGGTGAGGTGGCGGATGGTCTCCTGAGGGATCTCCTCCCAGACCTGGACTAAAGCATCCGCCAACTCCTGGACAGTCTGTGGTGCAACGTGGCGTTGGTGGATGGAGCGAGACATGATGTCCCAGATGTGCTCAATTGGATTCAGGTCTGGGGAACGGGCGGGCCAGTCCATAGCATCAATGCCTTCCTCTTGCAGGAACTGCTGACACACTCCAGCCACATGAGGTCTAGCATTGTCTTGCATTAGGAGGAACCCAGGGCCAACCGTACCAGCATATGGTCTCACAAGAGGTCTGAGGATCTCATCTCGGTACCTAATGGCAGTCAGGCTACCTCTGGTGAGCACATGGAGGGCTGTGCGGCCCCCCAAAGAAATGCCACCCCACACCATGACTGACCCACCGCCAAACCGGTCATGCTGGAGGATGTTGCAGGCAGCAGAACGTTCTCCACGGCGTCTCCAGACTCTGTCACGTCTGTCACGTGTTCAGTGTGAACCTGCTTTCATCTGTGAAGAGCACAGGGCGCCAGTGGCGAATTTGCCAATCTTGGTGTTCTCTGGCAAATGCCAAACGTCCTGCACGGTGTTGGGCTGTAAGCACAACCCCCACCTGTGGACGTCGGGCCCTCATACCACCCTCATGGAGTCTGTTTCTGACCGTTTGAGCAGACACATGCACATTTGTGGCCTGCTGGAGGTCATTTTGCAGGGCTCTGTCAGTGCTTCTCCTGCTCCTCCTTGCACAAAGGCGGAGGTAGCGGTCCTGCTGCTGGGTTGTTGCACTCCTACGGCCTCCTCCACGTCTCCTTATGTACTGACCTGTCTCCTGGTAGCGCCTCCATGCTCTGGCACTCCGCTGACAGACACAGCAAACATTCTTGCCACAGCTCGCATTGATGTGCCATCCTGGATGAGCTGCACTATCTGAGCCACTTGTGTGGGTTGTAGACTCCGTCTCATGCTACCACTAGAGTGAAAGCACCGCCAGCATTCAAAAGTGACCAAAACATCAGCCAGGAAGCATAGGAACTGAGAAGTGGTCTGTGGTCACCACCTGCAGAACCACTCCTTTATTGGTGGTGTCTTGCTAATTGCCTATAATTTCCACCTGTTGTCTATTCCATTTGCACAACAGCATGTGAAATGTATTGTCAATCAGTGTTGCTTCCTAAGTGGACAGTTTGATTTCACAGAAGTGTGATTGACTTGGAGTTACATTGTGTTGTTTAAGTGTTCCCTTTATTTTTTTGAGCAGTGTATATATTTTTAAACCTGCATATTTAGTTAATATTGCCTGCTAACATGAATTTCTTTTAACTTGGGAAATTGTGTCACTTCTCTTGCGTTCTGTGCAAGCAGAGTCTGGGTATATGCAGCAGTTTGGGCTGCCTGGCTCGTTGCGAATTGTGTGAAGACCATTTCTTCTAATTAATTTGCCATGATTGTACTTAATTATGACATAACATTGAATGTTGTGCAATGTAACAGCAATATTTAGACTTAGGGATGCCACCCGTTAGATAAAATACGGAACTGTTGCGCATTTCACTGAAAGAATAAACTTTTTTTTTCTTCTCAAAATTATAGTTTCTGGATTTGACCGTATTAATGACCTAAGGCTCGTATTTCTGTGTTATTATATTATAATTAAGTCTATGATTTGATAGAGTAGTCTGACTGAGCACTGGTAGGCAGCAGCAGGCTCGTAAGCATTCATTCAAACAGCACTTTCCTGCATTTGCCAGCAGCTCTTTGCTGTGCTTCAAGCATTGCGCTGTTTATGACTTCAAGCCTTTCAACTCCCGAGATTAGGCTGCCAATACTATAGTTCCTATAAGAACATCCAATAGTCAAAGGTATATGAAATACAAATGGTATAGAGAGAAATAGTCCTATAATAACTACAACCTAAAACTTCTTACCTGGGAATATTGATGACTCATGTTAAAAGGAACCACCAGCTTTCATATGTTTCATGTTCTGAGCAAGGAACTTAAAATGTTAGCTTTTTTACATGGCAAATATTGCTCTTTTTCTTTCTTCTCCAACACTTTGTTTTTGCATTATTTAAACCAAATTGAACATGGTTCATTATTTGAGACTAAATTGATTTTATTGATGTATTAAGTTAAGTATTCATTCAGTATTCTTGAAATTGTCATATCTAAAAATTGGTATCAGCTTTTTTTGTTCCTCCAATAATCGGTATCGGTGTTGAAAAATCATAATCAGTCGACCTCTACTACAGAGGGTAGTGCGTATTGCCCAGTACATCACTGTTATTGTTGTTCATATTAAACACCCTACCTGTTGGCCAGAAACAAAGATCTTTCTTCTGAAACTCGTCAGTCTATTCTTGTTCTGAGAAATGAAGGCTATTCCATGAGAAGATTGCTAAGAAGCTGAAGATCTCGTACAACGCTGTGTACTACAGCTTAAACTGGCTCTAACCAGGATAGAAAGGAGTGGGAGGCCCTGGTGCACAACTAAGCAAGAGTACATAAGTGTCTAGTTTGAGAAAGACGCCTCACAAGTCCTCAACTGGCCGCTTCATTAAATTGTCCCCGCAAAACACCAGTCTCCACTTCAACAGTGAAGAGGCGACTCTGGGATGCTGGCCTTCTTGGAAATTTCTCGCGTGGAATAGCCTTCACTTCTCAGAACAGGAATAGACTGACGAGTTTCAGAAGAATGTGCTTTTTTTCTGGCCTTTTTGAGCCTGTATAATCGAACCCACAAATGCCGATTCTCCAGATACTCAACTAGTCTTGAAGGCCAGTTTTATTGCTTCTTTAATGAGAACAACAGTTTTCAGCTGTGCTAACATAATTGCAAAAGGGTTTTGTAATAGCATTTTAAAATTAGACATTTGGATTAGCTAACACAACGTGTCATTGGAACACAGGAGTGATGGTTGCTGGTAATGGGCCTATGTAGATATTCCATAAAAAATCTGCCATTTCCAGCAACAATAGTCATTTACAACATTAACAATGTCTGCACTGTATTTCTGATCCATTTTGTGTTATTTTAATGGACAAAAAATGTGCTTTAAAAAAAACAAGGACATTTCTAAGTGACCCAACTTTTGACTGTGTGTGTGTGTGTGTACGTACAGTGGGGGAAAAGTATTTGATCCCCTGCTGATTTTGTACGTTTGCCCACTTACAAAGAAATGATCAGTCTAATTTTAATAGTAGGTTTATTTGAACAGTGAGAGACAGAAGAACAACAAAAAAATCCAGAAAAACGCATGTCAAAAATGTTACAAATTGATTTGCATTTTAATGAGGGAAATAAGTATTTGACCCCTCTGCAAAACATGACTTAGTACTTGGTGGCAAAACCCTTGTTGGCAATCAGAGGTCAGACGTTTCTTGTAGTTGGCCACCAGGTTTGCACATCTCAGGAGGGATTTTGTCAAATACTTTTTCCCCCCACTGTATGTATATATGGTATACATATGGTAAAGTCATACAAATTCAAAAGGGTCATTTTTCATTTTATCTCTTATTACAAGAATTAGGGCAGTATATGTTATAAATATCTTAAATTAGATTTTGGTTGACTTAATAGATACACTTAACCTAATTTAAATATATGGCTCTACCATAGGCTAACCCCTTGGCACTCCACTGGTTTTGTTCAGAGCATCACAATGATCACTTGAATAGGTGTCATGAACTGGATGACCCAGACCCACGTCATCCACAGTCCTGTGTAACTCAGTCAGTAGAGCATGGTGCTTGCAATGCAAGGGTTGTGAGTTTGATTCCCGCTTGGGCCACCCATATGATAAAATGCATGCACGCCTTACTGTAACCACCTCTCTCTTTCTATAAAATGGCAATTGTTTTCAAACCACGGCTGAGGTTTTAATCACACAGTGGAGTTTATTTAATAATCTTGTGATGAGCCGCTGGCGTGTCTAAATATAGAGGAGCGAGCTAATGCAACTGTGAAATGAGTGAGTTCTCACCGAGGGAAAGTATTTAGAGAGATGGAGGAACAACTCAGTTTAGGCTGCTTTGCTTGCAGGGTCTCAGCGATTCTAGGCATTTTGTAGAACACGTTCTCTGTACATTTTTCTATAGATTTTTGTTGTAAGTTCTAGTTCGGTTAGATTCAATTAGCCCATTTCGAATGTGATTTAAATTGACTTGATTATGTTAGTGTTGATGTCTCGGCTACCAGCCACCAGTGTTGTTGTGGATGGGGCATTCATTTGGAGCGACGCAATGTTCTGTATTGTACTCACACCCTCTAATTATTACGGTCTAGTACTAAGCACACCAGTGTGTGTCCTATGTGCTGTTGTGCACATGCCTGAGTTTCTCACACTTTTGGTGGGAACAGTTGGTCTGTAATATGTTTGTGCATGTGTGTTGGTGGGCCCAATCCAATTAATATTTTTTAAGCCTGTGTGAGAGCCATACCTAGCCTTATAAGGCCTGGCCCTGGATGCCATAGTACTGTACTAACCTGAGACCCTCTCTCTCTCCATTCACACTCACAGCAGCCATCGCTTAACATTCCTGTCTGCCAAACACTTCCTGCTTTCACTGCCCGGGGTTGCCACGGGGATGGGCACCCTCACACTCTGCCATTGCGCAATGATCATTCCTGTTGCTTGGGCGATGCCTCCGAAATTCCGAGCCATGGTTTGGAATGCTGCACACACACGCACACTCCTGAGTGGGGGAGATGGGGAGGTGTGTTTGTGTGTGGAGGCACGTTCCTTGAGTCCATTGATTTCATTGGACTTCTAGCAGGTAACATTTTAAGAAGTTTGTCGTCATAATGAATTAGTAGAATTAATGCACTGGCAGCTGTAGAATGTAGCGAAGGCCAAGTTTAAGCTATATATGTAGAGGAGTGGTCACCAACCGGTCGATCTTCAAGGCATTACTAGTCGATCACCTAACATTTCTGTCGAAATGCCAACTATAAAGGCTTGCGCCCTTCTTTTTTTGTGTGTGTTGCGCTGTTGGCGGTAGGTGCACTTGATTCAGAATGTTGGTTCAAAATGTTCCCATTTTGGAAGACAATCTCCCCCTTCCCGGCAGACCAGGAGATCTGTGGCTAAATCGAGTGTGCCTACTGCGCTGGCCGATCGGATAGCTCAAATCACCGTGCCCACAGCTTCCAGGACCCCAGCCACAGCAAAGTTTGATACTAGCCGACATGAGATTTTATGACTTTTGAAACTATGACCAGAGAGAGACTGTTAAAGAATACAGCAAAGAGCTGCTGTTTTTATGAATGAGTTCATGTCTAAGTTTTTATTCAACACTACTACAAAATATTTAACTTTTTCTGGTCAAAGGAACAACATAAATTCGTGCCTGAGGCAGATGTTTCGCCATCAGGTAGAAGACTGGGAAAAATTGTTTTGAACGGTCATCCAACTCAGAAGTTCAAGTCGGGAACTCGGGCATCTTTTCTCGAGCTCTGACTTTCCGACCTGAAGATCACTGATGTCATGATTTGACTTTCTCCCCCCCCCCCCCCCCCCCCCCAGAGTTCCCAGTTGTCTTGAAAGCACAATCACCATCAGATGCAGGTACCATCAGTCCAGTAAAATAAAACAGCTATGCTGCACCAACTGATCTATTTTGTTATGAAGGCTCGAGATTTTAAATATAATATGGTCTGAGAAGAACAATATTGCCAAGCATATAGCCAAATATGCAGTGAAAATGTATTGTATTAGGCCTACTGCACAAGCCTCATTCATACAGAACTGTTTTTATTAGGTTAATGTTCAATTCTTTGAAGTCATGTTTTTAAAAGAATCTGAGTGGTAGATCTCTGCTTGCTTTTTGACTGCAAAGTGATTTTGACTTAAAGGGTTGGTGACCACTGATGTAGTCAGTCAATCAATTGTAAAATTGTTTTGTAAAAATGCAGGTTTCCGTCCTCCTGAATTCCCACAGAGAGACATTTGAGCCACTGCAGAGCAGATAGACTCTCACTATGCAGCAGACACAGTCCAGCGCTTTAGACGGCACAAAGCTGACACTCGAATTTCTGTCCTAGAGAACAGCAGTGCTGCTAACTGCTCTTGTTGAACTTGAATGCGGAATGTTTTTACCCTTGAATGAGAGTGATGATGCAGCAAAGGTTTATCAATTGCCTTTTCAGTACTAGGAAGTGAAGTGACCACAATTCTGATAAACATAGGCCTATATTTACATCAAAGATGGTAACCCAAAACAATTACTAATTTTTGTTTTGTGGTGTTGCTCTGTACTAGTATGATTAAAGCAGATATATTTTCCCTGCCTTTTTAAATGGCCTGGCATGTATGCATTATCTCTTGCAGCAGTATTTGTCCCTTTTGCTGTGTGTGGCTGCTTGCAGGCGGGATGTCTCTCTGACTCAGTCAGTAGTGATGCAGACAGTAATTGTTGGGTGTATAGCAAAGGACTGGGCCAGCCTGTGACTGCAGGCTAGTATGGTGAGCGAAACGGGCACGCCACAGAGGGAGAGCTACAGTACAGTGTGTAGATTGTGTGTGTGTGTGTGAGAGACTGGCGACTTAGACTAGCGAAAGAGGGTGTGTGCGCATTCGTGCCCTACATGGTGTTTCAATAAGCTGTGGGCAGAATGCAGGCACCCGACGCTGTGCACTGAACTACTGGCTTAAAGAGCGACTGTCCCTAAAAAGTATAACGCCCTATGTGGCATCTGAGTCAGAAACATGTATTCTAGTTCCAAAATTGAATACAAAGTGTAAATAGAATAATTTTGGTCATAAAGTCAGTCTCGTCCTAAACTGAGATTTGCGAGATATGACTTTTTTGTTGTCATGGAATGAAGGGTACTATAACAGTTTTCCTTGGGTTTATTTCAATCCTGCACACATTCACACAGCTGGCAGCACCCAAGTAATCATCAATTCAGAGTGCAGCTGCAGGAGATCCGAATCTTAATGCCCATGGTCAATTTGGTTTGACAGTCCATATCCTTTTGGAGCTAGTTAGGGCCCATCAGTAAATTACACATGTACATGGGACAATATTTTAAAAGGCCAGTAGTGCCAAATTTCAATGAATTAACTTCAAAACAACTATACATTCATGTACAAATATTGAAAGCATTTAATGATACAACTAAAAGATGTGCACCATGAAAATATTGTCCCATTTACATTGTGTAAGTTATTGACGGTCCGTAGGGTTGCACATTTTGGGGAATATTCAGAGGTGGAAACTTTACATGGAAATTAATATTAATACCATTTTAAATGTAGATTTTTTTTTTTCTCCATTGGATATATTTACCATATCATATGGAGACAGAAACATAAACCTTTTACCTTATCATAAGTGACATAATTGGAAATGACTAAGTCCTTCCAATAGAAATAAAACATTTAGTTACAAATTTAACTTTAATTAAATGAGTTGACTTCACATGAGATGATTTCACTGAACAACAAAATAAATGGAATATTGAATAATCCCCATCGCATCTCCCAAAAATGTTTTCAAGTCCAAACTAAAGCTTTGGTTGTCTTCCTCTCAGGCTTCCATGTCTTCTCCCTGGACCTCCTCAATGTCCACCTCTTGAACATCAGACTCTGAGTCCTTGTTGAGGATGGCTCGAATTTGTCTCAAATTTGCCAGGATGGCCACCAATTTTTCAACCCTTGTGTTGGTGTGTGTGTTCCCAAACAAGGACCAGTTGCGCTCTGAGGCAGCTGATGTTGGTGGGATTTGGGGGATGATGAAGGCAACAGGGGAAAGAGCCTCAGATCCACAAAGTCCCTTCCACCAGGTGGCTGATGAGATATGTTGGCATGACTGTACTTCGCCAGACTGCCAAGAACCTTGCCCTTATCCAGGCCAAGGTAGCAAGACACGGTAGTTGATGACACCATAGGCCTTGTTGATCTCTGCACTAGACAGGATGCTCTTGCCAGCATTTTTGGGGTCCAACATGTACGCTACGGCATGTTTGGGCTTCAGATGTATTTCAGAACTGCAGTTTCCTCTGCTTGGAGCAACAGTGAAGTGGGCAGGGAAGTACGGAATTTTTCTCTTACATCTGCAAGCAGAGTCAGAACATCAGACAGGATGGCATTGTCTCCTTCAATCCGTGCAATCGCTACTGCTATAGGTTTCAGGCTGCTTACCACTCTCTCCCAAAATACATCATCCAGGAAGATCCTCTTGATGGGGCTGTCCATATCGGCAGACTGTGATATGGCCATTTCATGGAGAGACTCCTTCCCCTCCAGGAGACTGTCAAACATGATGACACCACCCCAGCGGGTGTTGCTGGGCAGCTTCAATGTGGTTCTCTTATTCTTCTCACTTTGCTTGGTGAGGAAGATTGCTGCTAAAACTTGATGACCTTTCACATACTTTTGTCAGAAGTTGCTTGTTGTGAGCGCTAAGGGAACTTTATGCACTTGGCCAGATGATTCTGCATCTTTGTTGCGTTCTTCACATATGATTTGGCACAGTATTTGCAAATGTACACAGCTTTTCCTTCTACATTAGCTGCAGTGAAATGTCTCCACACATCAGATAGTGCCTGTGGCACTGTAAAGATTAGAGAAAAAAATGAGTAAAAAAACAACAAATACAATTCCATGTACAGATAAATAGTTAAGTTAGATTAAACAACTCCTTTGTAAGATAAATGTTATAAAATGAAACATGTATGGAAACGGGTGAATTAACATTCCTCAGTTAGCAGGCTCAAGCGAGCTAAAACCCACGTTATCAAAAACGAACTAGCAGAAATTGTTAACAAGTTAGAAATTATTTAAACACTTTGCTGTAGGCTACTATTTACTAGTTAACAAAAAATCATGTATGTCATATATCAAATATATTCACTCCACCCAGTATTGCAAAATTCCCGGGCTTAACTTCCCATGGAAAATTTCTGGATATTTCCCGGAAAGTTTACGACCCTTTTAACCGTAACTTGCCCCAGAGATAGGCTATCCAATGTCAAACCAACTTTGCCACGGTTGAGCTAATTGGCTAAATAAGTTGGCTATGCGACTTCAAGACACAGGACTTGGTTAGACGGTTTCAAGTTATCTAGAATGGTTTTGTAACTGTGTACTGTTTTGACAGAGAGAATGTATAAACTCTTGCCACGTACGAACCCCCCCCCCCCCCCCCCCCCCCCAAGACAACTCTCGTTTGGCTTCCGTCATGGCTGCTGCATTTCTTAATGACCAAGCCGAAAAATGAGGCCAAATCAGTAAGATTAGCCCCCCTTTAACTAACCTATTATTGTACAACACTTAAGATTAGCCTACTACGAGAACATCTACTCGTGAAAATGAACTTTCAAATGTAGCCGAGATTTCCTTCCCATCCAGTTGAATGGCATGGTTAATTCAAACCCAGTCATTTTAAAATCAAGGACGCTTGTTTTCAAAGGGGATGTTTCTCTGACATAGACTGAGGCATAAATACACTAACACTTTTGGCCTGCCTCGTTTGTGTTTGCTCCCTTCATGCAGTAGCTGTAGTCATTAGTGGCAGGCCGGCTACTCTGTAGCAGATGAATGTGGAGTCTCCTGGGGGTTTGACATGGTGGTGCTTGGGGTGATTTAAAGTTCCCTCTCCAGCGCCAGTTTATAGAGCTGTCTCAATGAGCTTAGCCACCCCAATGTGTCGTTCACCCTTTCTTCTGCTGTTATATTCACCTTAATGCTTCATTCCCCCTGAAGTCTACACACCCATTCCCCATGAAGTCTACGCATCGTTTATTTTACGATGTGCTATTTATAATTTTTTTCAATTTCGCCAATGTTTCAGTTGTGATGCCTGTGGTGGAGTTTCATTTGTAACATCTCTAACCTTTTTTTTGTCTGTTGGTTTGTTTGTGTTTCAGGGAGATCCAGCTGCTACGGAGACTCCAGCACAAAAATGTGATCCATTTGGTGGACGTGTTGTACAATGAAGAGAAGCAGAAAATATATCCTTCTGTGTGTGTGTGTGTGTGTGTGTGTGCGCCAGGGTTTCTGTTAGGAAAATGTGACACCGGCCAATGTGACCTGGAATATTTAAATTTGACCATAGGCATTGGATTGTATCCCATTTAGGGCGTCCACCCACTGTGCTCAGAATGACAGAAATCACATTTAGATTATTGTAATGCACTTAACAGAACATATAACTCCTGTAATGAAGCAACCAATAATACAAAATGTTCAAACATTTGCCATAAAGCAATTATGCTAGCGGTTCATACGTGACATATATAAAATCTCATTTAGGAACATAGAAACGGGGAATCTGAAGATGCAACAACTAGGATGGGTAATAGGTTGCTAATATGACTAGGATTGTTCATTTGGCTTCTGGACAACGAAAGAAAGTTGATATGAAAACCAATAGAACAGGAGAGAAATGGCATACGAGGTCTTACATAGCCAGGGGCGTCTAGTAACTTCCCCTAAAGTACATTGAAATACATTTGCCAAAATGTATATAATTACTCCTGTCTATACAGAAATAAATGAACTCATTCAAAATATTTCACCAGAGAGCATGATTTAGGAATAAAGGATCATTTAGGTAATTAATTCAAAAAATTATCTATATTTGCCTATGCCTATTTGGGCAGGACGCATGGCAATAGGCCTAGCTGATTAGCTATCTGTGAAAAGTGACTAAAATATGTGTGAAGATGATGTGTCTTGAGTATAATTTAAAATGTTGATACAAGAAGGGGAAGGGTGTGTGGCTAAGATATATAGGGCTCGCTCTTTCCAGAATGTGCTCAGCTGTCTCCCGCCAATTCTTGTGCATTCGTTGTTTCATTGTGTGAATTGTTTGCCCTTAGTTTATTTTGATAAATTCTCCATGCCTTCAGAAAATATTCACACCCCTTGAGTTTTCCACATTTTGTGGTGTTACGGCCTGAATATTAAATTGAGAATTTTTTTGGACACTGACCCTCACACAATAACCCATAATGTCAAAGTGGAATTATCTTTTTTACATCTTAAAAATAAAAAGCTCAAATGTCTTGAGTTAGTAAGTATTCAGCAACTTTGTTATGGCAAGCCTAAATAAGTTTGCTTAACAAGTCACATAAGTTGCAAGGACATTTAACATGATTTTTGAATGACTACCTCTGTACCCCACACATGCAATTATCTGTAAGGTCCCTCCATTTGAACAGTGAATTTCAAACACATATTCAACCACAAAGAACTGGAAGGTTTTCCAATGCCTCGCAAAGAAGAGCACCTATTGGCAGATCGTTTTTATTTTTTAAAGACAGCCATTGAATATTCCTTTGATCATGGTGAAGTTGTTAATTACCTTATGGATGGTGTGTCAATACACCGTGTCACTACAAAAACAGGTGTCCTTCCTAACTCAATTGCTGGAAAGGAAGGAAACCGCTCAGGGATTTCACCATGACACCAATGGTGACTTTAAAACAGAGTTTAATGGCTGTTATAGGGAGAACTGAGGATGGATCAACAACATTGTAGTTACTCCACAATACTAACCTAATTGACAGAGTGAAAAGGAGGAAGCCTGTACAGAATACAAATATTCCAAAACATGCATCCTGTTTTCAACAAGGCACTAAAGTAATACTGTAAAAATTGTGGCAAAGCAATGAATGTTTTGTCCTGAATACAAAGTGATATGTTTGGGGCCAATCCAGCACATTACTGAGTACC
Organism: Salmo salar; assembly: GCF_965601325.2. NCBI lineage: Eukaryota > Metazoa > Chordata > Actinopteri > Salmoniformes > Salmonidae > Salmo > Salmo salar. Next base: position 41,199,902 of record NC_138293.1, read on the forward strand.
ACTCTCCGTATTTTCAAGCACAGTGGTGGCTGCGTTATGTGTATTCTTGTAATCGTTAAGGACTGAGGAGTCTTTCTGCATAAAAAAGAAACGGAATGGAGCTAAGCACAGGCAAAATCCTAGAGGAAAACCTGGTTCAGTCTGCTTTCCACCAGACACTGGGAGATCAATTCACCTTTCAGCAGGACGATAATGTAAAAAAACAAAGCCAAATCTACAATTTGAGTTGCTTACCAAGAAGACAGTTAATGTTGCTGAGTTAGGTTTTCAAGTATATTTAAGTCAACACTATGGCAAGACCTGAAAATGTTTGTCTAGCAATGATCAACAACCACCTTGACAGAGCTTGTAGAATTTTTAACAGAATAATGGGCAAATGTACACAATCCAGGTGTGGAAAGTTCTTAGACTTACCTAGAAGACTCTCAGCTGTAATCGTTCTACCCCTGAACAAGGCAGTTAACCCACTGTTCCTAGGCCGTCATTGAAAATAGGAATTTGTTCTTAACTGACTTTCCTAGTTAAATAAAGGTAAAATAAAAATAAAATCACTGCCAAAGGTGCTTCCACTAAGTCATATTAAGTCACACTAAGTCACATTTTATTGGTCACATACACGTGTTTAGCAGATGTTATTGCGTGTGTTGCTTGTTTCTAGCTCCAACAGTGCAGTAATATCTATCAATTTCACAACAATACACACATCTAAAGGAATGGAATAATATTTGGACGAGAAATGTCAGCGGCATACACTAAAATACCGTAGAATAGAATAGTGTATACATATGAGAAGTAATGCAAAATATGTAAACATTATTAAAGTGGCTAGTGATTTCAAGTCTATGTAAACTCTTAATTGTTTTAAAAGAGCACCTATTGGCAGATAAATAGCCTCTAAGGTGCTACTGATGGCTATTTAACAGTCTGATGGCTTTGAGATAGAAGCTGTTTTTCAGTCTCTTGGTTCCCGCTTTGATGTACCTATACTGACCTCGCCTTCTGGATGATAGCGGGGTGAACAGGCAGTGGCTCAGGCGGTTGGTGTCCTTGATCTTTTTGGCCTTCCTGTGACATCGGGTGCTGTAGGTGTCCTGGAGGGCAGGCCGTTTGACCCCGGTGATGCATTTGGCAGACCGCACTACCCTCTGGAGAGCCCTGCGGTTGCGGGTGGTGCAATTGCCGTACCAGGCAGTGATACAGCCCGACAGGATGCTCTCAATTGTGCATCTGTAAAAGTTTGTGAGGGTTGTAAGTGCCAAGATTAATTTCTTCAGCCTCCCGAAGTTGAAGAGGTGCTGTTGTACCGCCTTCACCACACTGTCTGTGTGGGTGGACCATTTCAGTTTGTCCGTGATGTGTATGCCGAGGAACTTGAAGCTTTCCACCTTCTCCACTGTGGTCCCGTTGATGTAGATGGGGGCGTTCTCCCTCTGCTGTTTCCTGAAGTCCACGATCAGCTCCTTTGTTTTGTTGACGTTGAGTGAGAGGTTATTTTCCTGGCAACACACTCCCTTTTCCGTTTGTAGTCCGTGATTGTCTGTAGACACTGCCACATATGTCTCGTGTCTGAGCCGTTGAATTGCGACTCCACTTTATCTCTACTGATGTTTTGCCTGTTTGTTTGATTGCCTTACGGAGGGAATAACATCACTGTTTGTATTCGGACATATTCCCAGTCACCTTGCCATGGTTAAATGTGGTGGATTGCGCTTTCCATTTTGCGTGATTGCTGCCATCTATCCACGGTTTCTGGTTAGGGCAGGTTTTAATAGTCACAGTGGGTACAACATCGCCTATATGCTTCCTGATACACTGATATGGTGACTTTGTTTATTCGTCAATGTTATTCATAGAGGCTACCCGTAACATATCCCAGTCCGCGGGATCGAAACAATCTTGAAGCGTGGATTCCAATTGGCCAGACCAGCATTGAGTAGTCCTTAGCATGGGTACTTCCTGTTTTTGAGTTTCTGCCTTTAGGAAAGGAGGAGCAAAATGAAGTGGTGATCAGATTTGCTGAAGGGAGGGCGGAGGAGGGCCTTGTAGGCATCCCAGAAGTTTGAGTAGCAGTGGTCGCGTATTGACTCCGGGGTGTGAATACTTATGTAAATGAGGTATTTCTGTATTTCATTTACAATAAATTAGCTAGAATTTCTCAAAACATGTTTTCACTATGTCATTGTGTCGATGTGGAAAAAAACAACAATTTAATACATTTTGAATTCAGGCTATAACACAAAATGTGAAATAGGTCAAGGGGTAGGAATACTTTCTGAAGGCACTGCATGTCACCAGTAGTTAATGTACCGTTAATCCCCATCATTTGGTTACATTAATTTCTATTAATGCATGTATTAATTACAGTAAATGACCATTCCCAAGCTACACTTGTGAGAAACAAGTTTTGTTTTATTTTTATAACCATCGTTTACGAGTTTACATTTTTTAATTGTCTTGTTTTGAGTGCTCCATATGAGCATGTTTGGTTTCACTGTCCTGTTAATGATGAGGGAGTGTGTGCCTGAGCATGCATAGAAGTACCTGGCTTGCCGCGCGAAAATGTAGGAAAGTGCCAATTTGGGGATATCTGATTTCTGAT